>NC_071571.1:103010707-103311053 GCF_024509145.1 Vidua macroura
CCAGGAACACACTACACTTAATAAAAACGACAACTTTGGTCCAATAAAACATTAGACAAAAACAGTTTTACAGTTAAAATATCTATTTTATACAGGTTTGAACATTAATTACAAGACTATTTACATTTGCACAATATGTATAAAATAAATTATTTAAAAATGAAGACAATATTACATCTTTTTGCAAAAAGAAATCTGTACAGTAATTTACAAAACATAGTAAGATTGATTCTTTTCCTGCAAGTCTAACACTTTCTTCCACAGGCTTTCTCATCATTTTTCTGTGGGAGTTCAACTGTTACTGAAGTTTCATAATACAAAGCTTTATAGCAGATCTTAAGTATCGTTTGCTTTTTGGTGGATGTTTTAGTTATTAACAGCTTCCAGCGCTGTAAACTCACCAGGTTTTGTCATCTTTTTCAGCAATAAGCCCTAAAGCTACAGGCTATTTTAAAACACAGATAACAGCAGTTAATAGGAATCTGAATTTAAAATCAGCATCCATCTTCTGTGTTTGAACAAGTGTCTGTGCCACACTTCTCTGTAGGAACACCTGAATTATGGAGAAAGGTAGTATTCCACAGAATTAAGTGCTCTGTCTCAAAAAGAAAAATACCCTTGTGCATCACTGCACCTCAGTCTCTAGCTGTCCATGGGAGGGACAGCCAGACGGTGCTGGTTGTCATATGGGTGTCAATTCAAAGTCATCATTGACATCAACAAGAGGAACATAAAACTCCTGAATTTCATAAATGCTGATAGATTTGTATGTAGCAGGATCAAGCTCTTGCAGTTTAAGCTGCCACTCCAGTCTCTGCACTGCGTTCAGCGCTGCTGCTTCGTGCTGCTGCCTCATCAAAAGGCACGTCTGGTTTAAAATGGAGAAAGAAGTTATTGAAATACTTGAAAAAATATTTCAACAAGTTTGAACACAGGAAATATCTCTAAGAGCCTCTCTGCTGATAGTAAATAATTCCCCCAGTATGTATTTAGAAATTTGCAGAATTTTCTATTACACTACATGGCAACAAAAGTTAGGTTTTTTCTATACTGACAGACCTTCCTTTGTGTTGCCTCCACAGAAGCCCATGATACTGCACACTAATCTACTCTTTATTAATCTCATCTTCAAGTTGACATTAATTTTGTTTTGTTTTTTTTTTTAGTGTAAAAACCAAGAAGTGTACCTTTAATTTGTCAAATTTATCATCAACGTCCTGCAGCCATGACATGAACTGTCTCGCATTAAATCGATCCCTCACCGATGTTTTGCTGTCATCAGTCTGCAAAAAACAAAAATAGATTAAAACTTGATGATTCAATCTGAAACATACTTTAAAACACAAAACCTACTCTGTGGGACATAAATAGTAAACAATCCCACAAACACTGCTTCCCATGGAAAAACAGATTCAAAGTACAAAGGTATATGAAAGTATGAATGTTGACTAACACTTCCACTGTGAGCCAGCTGATCACTAAAAAATGGGTATTTTCAGATTTCCTCAAGCTATTTACTCTGCTCTGGTTTTGAAATTTAGGATGGGAGGCTCAAGAATTTATGCCTTAAAGTCTTAACTAATAAAGGGCAGATCCTTCCACAAAATGACTGTCTTTTTTCTCTTTAAAATTCCATAACAAATCAAATCAATATCCCTCAGGGAAAAGCAAAAAACATTAATAAAGGAAATATTAAGCAGCCTCATTTAACTGACTATACTTTCAAGTATTGAAAGCAATTAAAAAATATTTTTGCTATCACAATCCCCAAAAGGACATTAAAAAATGGAGCAGACCTGTCTTACATCCTGCTTAATGAAATAGTTTTTTTTTTAAATTCCAACTTTTTCACAAGGATTTGGAATGTCACATCTGCCCACTGTGAAAAACTAGATATACTCTGTGCATAGTCCTAAAGCCAGAGTATGCCAATCTAAAATTTAAATGATAACCACTAAATACAAGAAGCTGCTGTTCCTCTTTCAGGGAGAAAACAAGACACTGCAGGAATTTGTACACTGAGGCAGAAGGAACAAAAAGAAGCCCAACCAAATGTGCAAAGATTGACCTGTCTAGAGAACAAAATTAGTATTTGCTAATGGGGTAACAGGAAAATGGCAGAATGCACTACAAGACAATGTTTTCTTATGCATCTACATTCTTCCCATTAAACACATTTTAATCAAACCATCAAGCTGGTAGTATAAAACATTGATTTCAATTACATAAAGAAAAAACGACTTCATAATTTGCTGAACATTATATGCAATGTAATTTCCTAAGAAAAATTACCACAGACTGAAACACAAAGCTGTTGAAGTAGTGAGGGGGATGGAGAGGCATTTTATTACTGCTCTTGCTATTATATAGATGGTAAAAGGCAATACTTGGAGGGGTGCACACAACACCTCAACTCTGCCCCCAACAAAGATTCCTTTGGTTTCATAAAATTCAAATACGGAATCAGCTTACTTAAAATGAACTGTAAAATGTTTACTACAAAAATTCAGTTATGTCCACAACTCATGTATTCCTCATCTCTAAAAAGCTCAAGGCCTATGAACTGGAGCAGAAATAAAGTGAAGTATATTTGGAATTTTGGAAGAGAACAATTTTTGCCCTATCAGTTAGAAGTACTAAGGAAATGATGTTTTAAAAATTTATCTGTATGAAGCTTAAAATGAGAGAACAATATAGCCTCCATAAACTGCTATCTCCTGCTGAATCAACTCGCTGGGCATAGCTCTAGTTCTCTAAAGACTGGGGAAAAATGTAGTAACTGACTGAAGAAACACTGGAAGCTGTAGTAATTCTATAAAGGGCCGCAGAACTAATGTAAAATTTCCCATATGTTGGAAATGTATGTGTTTCGTTTTAAAATACCCAAAATCCAATGCATCAACATTTTCTCCTTGCATTATGTGCTTCTCACAGCCACTGTAACAGGTGTCAAATGCTGGTTCTATGTTTGTTAGTTGGAAAAACTGTCCACAAAATACCAACACCATGAGATTATTTTCTCTTAGAGATACAGCTGCAGCCAACTTTTGAATGACAGTCCATACAACATACACAGATTGTGAAGCACATTGCTTATTTTATGTTTTAATCAGGCTCAACCCATGTTGAACATGTAAACAACAGGGCACAGGTAAGTCATATGGAGCCTGAAGTAATTCTGAAAAAGACTATTTCATCTGGTGGCATTCAACATTTCACTGTTGGTCATCTGTTTTTGATGGTACAGTTCTAGTGACTGCCGTGTACAGAGGAGGAAAGTATAATGTGGATACATCCACAAAACATCTCCAGATTTCATAAACCAATTTCATCACTTCACACATTACTGCATTCCAATTATCTGGATTACTGATAGATGTCATCTTCTATGCTGATAATTTCTTTGCTCTTGTTTAAGCTATTCGTAAGCTTCAAAAACATGTTCTGTTTATGACTGAAATCTGTTTTTTTCTTACAAAATCAGCAGAAGAATTTTCTTATTTTATCCATCTCATAATTCCTGGAGGTGAAAGAAAACCAGACATGGTACAAAACAGAAAAAACACATACATACACCCATCTCCTCCTATTACTGTACACCAACTGAGGCCCAATATAAGTAACAACTTATAGTGGGCATAATCTTAATTCCAGGCAAAACAACAGTTTTGCTATGGGAACAGGATTCTCTCTGAATGCTTGAGCCAGGCTAGCAAGACCTTTTTGTCTGAAGCTGTGAAGGACAAATCTTTACCTGAGCATCCAGAGGCACGTTGTATACCTCAGCATCCAGGAGCACAGTGCAGGCACTGAAGGGCAGAGTTTGATTAGCCAAGGTCCTGGCTGCTCGGTAGTGAACACGTAAAACCTCTTGCTCATTAGAGACAATAAGCTTTTCCTAATTAAGATATCAACATATAGATATACATTTAGTAAGTTAAACATTCATGAAAGTGACCACTAATTTAAACATTTCTTTTCAGGGCTTACACTTTTGAACACTGTGAGAAATGGGCTGCTGAAGGTAGGAGGGGTTGTTCTTCTAATCAAATACGAAATTTCAATTTGATGAAGCAGAGTGTCCCATGGATTTCAGAACTGAAAACACCTTCCCCTTAGCCCCAGCCTCCAGTGATGGCTGAATGTTTCCACTTATTGAGGCAAGTCCTGGTTAATGAGGGTGGTCAAAGATGAAAGGTAGGAGGAGCATAGGGTTGGGATACAGATTTGTGAATGTTAACTGTATGAAGCCTTTTACTCCAGGCACAGTGGCCAAGCAAACTGAAGCAGAAATACATTATTTGCAGGATAATTTTTTTAAAAACAACATGCAGTAACTCCCAAAATTCACATCTGCATAAATATTCTTTCCTAAACTGAGACAAGAAAAATACAACTCCTTTGACAAAACTTGACTTACAGTTGTATAAAGTGGATTTAATTTGAAGAACAGCCTATATGAACAAAATAACTAGGAATATGCACAAATTTTTAAGACACAGAAGAATGTTTGTATGTGTTTACTGCTCTACAATAAAATGTCTCTAATTTTTATCAAAATAAAAGAAGGCGCATTATAATATTATAATACATTTCCTGTTTTTCAGAAAACAGGAAAAGGAGCACCTTTCCTTTGGTTAGACTCATAGAGTCTGCGCTGGAATGGACCTTAAAGATGATCTACAACCCTCCAGCTGTGGGCAAGAACACCTTCCACTACACCAGTTTGCTCAGGGCTCCTGAACACTGCCAGGGATGGGGCATCCACAGCTTCTCTGGGCAACCTGTTCCAGTGCCTCACCACCTCACAATAAAGGATTTCTTCTTAATATCTAATCTAAATTTCTCTTCTCTTGGTTTACAACTGTACCTCCCCTTGTCTTATCACTATTTGCCTGTGTTAAAAGTCACTTTCCCTCTTTTATATATGCCCCTTTAAATACTAAAATGCCTCAAGGAAGTCTCCCTGGAGCCTTCTCTTCTCCAGGCTGAACAGCCCCAACTTTCTTAGTCTGTTCTCCAAAGGAGAGATGCTTCAGTCCTCTCATCAGTTTCCTGGCCCTGCTCTGGACTCACTCCAACAGGTCCATGTCCTCCTTCTGCTGGGGACCCCAGGGCTGGATGCAGCACTCTGGGGGAAGGGGGTGGTCTCACCAGAGCAGAGTAGAGGGACAGAATCCTCTCCCTAGCCCTGCTGGCCACAATATTTTTAGTTGCAACTGATTTCTTTTCACTCAGAACTTGAACCATGCTTACAATTTCTGTGCTTCTTATTTTATACTCTTCACTGAAATACTAAATTCAAGTAAAACCACTCTGTGAGCTGGATTTGTTAAGTCACATTGAAATTGTCAATTGAAAAAGTATCACACTGGGTTTGATGTGGCAGCTCCTTGTGGAAATCCTTATGATACACCCGTGTCAGAAAGGGGCCCTGCCTGTGCCCACAAGCTATCTGGCTCATGATACTGGCATCTAAAGCTAGGTTACCATGGAAAAAGGGCAACCTAAAACTAAAGAATACTCCTAAACCAGGAATATTTTATCTATTTCTGTACTCAAAATCAGTGATGCCTACAGATGTAGTTCTAATATAATTTTAGGTAGTTTCTGAGCAGAATATTGCCAAATATGTTTAAGTCTTAGAGCCCCATGTGTCCTCTCAACACAAAATTTACTGTATCTTCAATTCTTTTAACTCAGCCAATTTGGTTCTGAAGTCTACAACCATCATTAGCTTTCAAAACTACAGTGTGAGCCTTCCTTCCCACTGCCTCTGGGATAAATCTGGGACACAACTCAGAGCAATTAACAGGAGAAAGCTGTTGTCTTACCAACTTGAGGGTTCTGCAAACAGCTGCTCAAACCATTTCCCCCCCCCGCTTCGAAGTTTCTCCAATTAATAAATTTGGATAGAAAGAAGATAACTTCTAAACACTGTTAAATTGAGAAAAATGTAGTCTGTTCATTGAAAAGGCAAAAAATCCTAAAGCTTAAATCCAGGACATAAAAAATAAATTAGCCTTACCCTTTCAATACTGTGCTGTAAACGTAGTTTCATCCTTACAACCTCCTGTTGTTTAAATAGTTCCTTAAGTGGGTCCGACAGTGATGGAGGTGGTGTAATCTGTGGAACAAGTTTTATAAATAATACAGTGAATGTGTATTTAACATGTTTAGCATTGCTCATGTGATCTATTAAAAAAAATCCAAGAAACAATAAACAAGGCATTTTTAAAGAAAAATATGAGCTTTTTACTTTCAATTAATTATGTGAATTCAATGTGTTCGCAGTAAAAGGTTTTAAGGATTCCATGCCATAAAATTAATAAACCCAAGTGAAATTGGTGTTTCAACCTGTTTACTGCTTTTAACCAGTCATTATCAGCATTCCATAGCTGTTCTTTTTAAAAGGCTATACTGTAGAATATAGGAAGAATACAACTTGCTTCCCGTTTTAAAGACTCTTTAAAGCACTGCTGTTCATTTTGAGAAGATAAAAACTGCCTAGCAAAATGCAAGAACAAAGTAAAAAAAAGTACTGCTAAAAGCACCCCAAACCACTTGATGTATTCATACAATAGCATCAGCATTTTATATTGCACAAAAGATAACCAACCGTACTCCTTATCTTGCAAATCACACAGAACACAGGAAAGCACAAAAAGCAG
Organism: Vidua macroura; assembly: GCF_024509145.1. Classification (NCBI taxonomy): domain Eukaryota; kingdom Metazoa; phylum Chordata; class Aves; order Passeriformes; family Viduidae; genus Vidua; species Vidua macroura. Next base: position 103,017,379 of record NC_071571.1, read on the forward strand.
ACTAGAGACCCAGACAGTAGCTTGAAAAAGTGTTTCTTCCTGTCAGTTATTCAAATAAGTTTTAAAAAAAACCTTATTCCTTAAAAAGAAAGTAATTTTAAAAAAATCAAACAGACTTGAGTGACATATCAATGCTGTTACTGATTCGCTATACTTATAAACATTTTGCATCTTCAGTCAGTTATAGTAAACAACCAGGATTACTGTCTGGTCTGAGCTGTATGAAAAACACTGACAAGGCACCTGGAGCAACTAGCAGAAATCAGAGGCTTTTTGAGAAGTAACTAATAAACTTCTTGGGAGTTTTAAGGCTCCACCCAAAGTTTGCTTCCCTGTATGCCAGTTCTATCTGACAGTTCAGCATGGGTTTTAACAACTGACAGATGTAAGAGCACTGATGCTGCTTTGGAAAGAGCCATTCAAACTACATGAAACACTGCCTACTACCACTGATGCTCAAAAACCACAGCTCAAATACATACCTGCAGTTACTATTCCCTACCTTGTGCATAACAAGCAGAAAGATAAATAACTCTTTTCAATAAAACAGATCCTTCAACTGTCAAGAAGTAATAAATCCATTATGGAAATACAGATACACTATAGATTAAACTAGACTATTAGTATCAATCTTGCACCTATACATTCCACTAACGAAGTGATTTATCTACCAGAAATGCCTGAATTATTATTATATTGGAAAATTATTTCAGGACATTTTTTTTTCCCAATTGGAAGTTAGCCAATGTCTCTAGAATTATAGAACATAATCTGAATACCTGATTGCAGTTCATTCCTTAAATTATTATATGGCATAAAACTACATTCAACTTCTTCACATTTCAAACTACAGAAGAGGATACACTTCCTTTTTCTTAGTGAAAACAGTTTGGCTCTCAAACCAGCAATGTTTATGGCATATGCCATTTTGTATAAAACATCAGTATTAAAAACAAATACACCCCCTATAGTCTAGTTTTTCCTGAAGACTTTGCATTCATGGTACAGTACAATAGTGCTGTCATAGTCTTTCAATAAAATAAGACAAGATGCTTGTAAATAATATGAAGATTTAATTTTAATAAACTCAAAACATCTCCCAAAATCTCCATTATTTTGCTTACAGAAAAGCACACAGGTAAGATGCAATAGAGAATCTAAATAAGCTTTGGGTTTATGCTCCTGGATTTTCCAGAAATAAAAACTTCAGAGCTGGCAAGCATCCATATCACTTGAACAATTTCACAGAATCACAGAATGGTCTGGGTAGGAAGGGACCTCAGGGGTCATTGAGTTCCAAGCCCCCTGCCATGTGCAGGGATGCCACCCACTAGACCAGGTTATTCAAGGCCCCATCCAGTCTGGCACTGAACACTTCCATGGATGTGGCATTCACATTTGCTCTTGGCAACCTGCTCCGGTGTCTCACCACTCTCACAGTGAAGAATTTTTTCCTGATACCTAATCTAAACCTGCCCTGTCTCAGTTTGAAGCCATTCACCCTTGTAGTGTCACTACATTTCAAATATTATAAAATGTTATTCCCTTACATTTACAGTTTAATTGCACAACAGAAATAAGAAATAACCTGACAAGGAGCTGATCATCTAGACAGCACAGCTGTGTGGACTTTTATTTAAACATGTGTTTCAGCAGATTATGTTCAGCCCTGAACACAAGATTATGTTCAGACTTGTGTGACACTGACAGGTCTCCATGACCCCAGAGATCCCCACTGCCACTGGATACATTCATAAACTCTTCACTCCCACCCAGCCCAGCATCATCTGCCAAAATGTACAGCTAGATTTTAGGTTTGGTTACAGTCATTTATGGAATGATCTGTTTTTTCCTCTCTTCTTGGAAACTTGGGAAGAGTGAGCCTCAGATCCTTAGGATCTGAACGTAGGATTTGGGCAGTCGCACACCACCTGCTGGAAATCCCAGCTTGTGAACCAGCACTAGATTCAGACAAAGGAAATTGGTTTCTTTGAGACCACAAAGTCTGACTTAAAGGTTCTGAGGAAGGAACAGCCAGAGGAGCCTCTCAGACCTTCTAGTCAAAGAAACTGCTACTAAAGAGAACACAAACAACTGTGTAGGGAAAATACAAACACATAGGTTGGGCTTGCAAAAACAGAGCACGAAACTGAAAACCACAAAAAAAGATGCCCTCTGTTTTTTTGCATAACCAAAATGTTGAACTATTTTCTTAAGGGCCCAGACTTCATACAGAACAGAGGGAAACAAAGGGGCCCTGCCTGCTTCAGAGAATTCTCTGTTCCCAGTCTGAGAAATCACCCAGAAAAGCCAGACAGAACTTGGCCTTGTGCCTCTGCTCCACCTCACTTGGAGCCAGCCATTAGAGCAGGTTTGATTGGCTAGAGCTCGCGTTCAAGACGTGTCCTCCCCATCTCCAACACATCAAAATCCATCAGCAACTTTCCTGCAGACCTTGCATGCTTCAGAACAACTACAGCAAGAGCATCAACTCTTCATTCTATAAACCTTCAATTCCCATTTGTGCTCCTCCACTCTTCTATGTCATCCAAACAGCCAGCGTGCTCTAATGCTCTATTTCATGCATTTTGAAAACGAGTTTCTGGTAATACCCCTAAAATTAGATTTTACCACTTGAGTTTCTACAGCAATGCCAAGGAGACCAGACAGAACCCCCTTTACTAGAAACTTATCTGCTACATAGCCATTGGAGGCTGGCAGTGAATCATCCTGGTACCTCCTCTAAGGAGACAATACAGATAAAGATGACTGAACCCTGTAGAACTTGTAACAATATGAAAGGCAACAGAGCCAAGTACAATTGAAATTTTCTCTGTTAGAAGATTCAGATTTGTTTCCTTCAATTTTGAACTGACCTGATGACTCCTACCTTATGTTTTGTATTTGTACTGGTGAGAGGGAAGCCATAATTCATACATGAATATCCTTACAGCCTTAGGTGATCTGGGCTGTAAATTACAATATATAAACAAGGCTGTGGAAACAAGGTTTTAGCACACCATCTCCTAGTTCCCACCTACAGCACATCTGAAGTTCATCAGATAAACTACAGTGCATCATTAAATTCCAATGCAGAGAACAGTAAACATACTGTTCCATACACCAACCATTCCGAGGCTCAGAGTGTCAGAGCTAAATATACGGTCTCCACACAGACCTACACAAAGGATATCTGTAACACAGGAATAATTAAAGAAAGAGTATCTACTTTCTCTCTATGTAAATTGATGAGGTAAAATTTTGGTTAACAATCATGAGAGAATTGAAGGAAAAAACTGCAAAACAAACATGACAAAAAGGTAATTTTACAACTGCTTATCAAATTCTGCATCATAGGCATAACAACATGTTATTAATATTTCAGAGAGACTAAGCCTAGTCTTTATTTTCACTTTGTTGGACAATGTGTACAAGAAACAAACACTCATTTCTGAGAATGAAATGATCCTTGGTTTAGCAATTCTCCTTTTTATGGTATTGTAACAGGAATTATTATGATTGCAATTTTCAGTGGTGACAAAATAAAATTGTTAAACTGTACACAAGCACATTGTATCGTTAAGTTAAATCTGAACTATTACTAATTTTTAAACATTTTTTTTTCTGAAAAGAAACATGAAAAGTTTTATCCAAATTGTACATTTACACAAGTGACAGTAATTAAATAAAACAGTTGCATTGGAGATTTTTCAGACAAGAAAACTGAATTGCTTAGAGTATCTTTTTATTTAGAGCAAAACTCATACTTTTTCTTACACTTTAATTCTAATGAAAATAATCACCAATTTCCTAATAATTTATTTTGGTTTCTCAGAATTTATCTTCTTCCTTTTTGCTTCTAGGAACTTAAAATAAAAAGTTCCACCTGGTCTCTCTACATCTGTAGAATATTACCAGGACCACCAAAGTATATACAAAACAATTAACTGTTTAAAACATCATTACCATCAGAACATGTACGTGTAAGGAGGCAAACCAGAAATCCAAATGAGACAAAAATCAGTAATTGTAACCCTTTAATTACATGTTTACATTTTTATCAACTTTTTAAAAGAGGCTTTCCTTTTCAACAACTAATTAAAAGCCATTGAGAATAGGAAGCACACATCCATCTCTGGTATTTTCTGAACCTGTTACCTGAGATTTTGCTCTCCAATAGCTAAATTTATTTTCATTAACTGCAGAGTTCCTATTATACACAGTAATAGAGGCAGGAAGTAATTATAAGGCAGTACTTTAATATCAAGTCAAAAACTCTGCCCTCCTTATAGTTTCTACACACACATTGCCATTTATGATTGAGAATTGAATTCTATTGCTCAGGTAGGAGATGGGCCAGGGAAAAATATATTCCATGCTTCTCTACTTTCCACTTGTCCCAAATTAAGCACTGAAGTGTGATGCCAAAGCAGTAAGCTGCAGCTTGGAAACAGTATGTACTTGACTAGCGGCAGCTTTAATTAAAAAAAATAGAAATCTGTGCCTCCAGTGATAAAGATGTTACAGAAGCTGCAACAGCTACTGAGAAAGATTTGTAGACTTGGGAAGGCTGACAGCCTGGTACATCGTGGTGAAGCTTACCATACACCCTGGCTCACCCACAGACCTTGCAAAAGGTCTTACCCACATCCTTCTTTAGGCTGTAACTGGCCTAGTAATCCCCAAAAAATGAGAACAAACAGCTTGTGCAGGGAATTAAGACTAGCTGCATAATGAAGCAAACATTTTAAAATTTACACATTAAACTTCTATTCATTGCTTCATCAAAAAAAATCCTCAGCTCTACTGGAAAAAGCTAAAGCTTTTTGCTCTCAACTAAGGATGAGTTATCTTAGAGGAGCTGACATAATAACTCGTCCATTGAAAAATGGAGAGAGTAGACCTAAACAAGTGTCTCTGAACTACAGATGTTCTTCAGTAAAAAGGAAAAAAACCTTGACATTATTTAATAAAATTATGAACACTTTAGATTGATGGATTATAAAAGCCAGGACACAGCAGATTACATCTGCTGCTTTTGAGATAGCTGGCAGGCACTCTCCTGCTTAAAACATTTGGCAACAGACTTGGTATTTTGAAGCACTGCACATCCACCCCGCTCCAAACAAAACAGCTTTGACGAATTAGTTTTAATGAAATTATTGACAGCAGAAATTCAGAGAAGCTCTCAATAATTTACTCCACTTCTGAAAGAGTAGGCTTTACATACTTTGAAATATAGTATTTGTCTGTGTGCCCTTGACAAATGTCATACACAGTTTGTCTTATAGTGACTGTGAAACCACTGTTTGTATTTCCAGTGAACGGGGCTTTTAAATAGGATGCTATTAATCAATGTTAGTTTGACATATGTCAACTTACCGCTTCCAGCAGAATATTCAGAAGCAAGTTAGGAAGAATATGGAAGTCACAAAAACAAAACCAAAACATGCCTTTCATTGCACTGCATATTGAAAGAGCATGTTACTTACAGTTGGGATGCATATCTTGCTCAGGGGATTGCCATCCAGCAGGTAGGAGCCATTGAAGGTCACATATTCATCATAATATTGAGGTGCCTGAGGAATAACACTGCACAGCAATTTACGCTTCTCTTCTATTTTCTTCCTTATGTGCAAGTATTCAAAATAGGGGTTTGCTCTCTCAGAACTGTACGGCTGAATCTCCTCAAGTTTCAAAGAATCAACAATAGCTGCCAGTGACTGCTGGGTTTTCTCCTTGGCCTGCAGCAAAGAAGGGTTTGCTTGCACAGGCTGAGGCACGCGTGACACCTTCCTTTTACGTGGATGATGTACCTGAGCATCATCATCTTCAGTTAATCTAATTCTTGCTTTCATAGATGCTGATGATTCAGACTCTTTTTCTGATGTTTGTGTACAGCCAAGAGGATTCTGCTTGCCCTGGTTAGCAAGCAGATTTGCCCTGTTCCTTGTGATTCTTTGAGGTACTTCTTGCTGTTCTATCTTCTGATCCTCAGCAACTTCTTCTTCTACTTTAACTGTTTGGCTGAATTTATGCACCTCTTCCTGTGTAATCTGTTGTGAACTATTTTCCAAATTGGATATAGAGGAGTACTGTGGTGGATCATCTGCCAACACATTTTCTTTGTCTGCAGTGCAGGGGCTTTTATTAACCAATTCATTTGTAATTCCCTTTGACGTTCCTGAACTTAGTTCACAGAGTTCAGCATTGGCTTTACTATCAACAACATGCACAGAGACCAACTTTTCTTGTTGGTCTTTTTCATTTCTAATATCTGAAACATCTGCTGTGTTACCATCCACTTCACCCAGGGCATTCTTACAAACAGCTTTACTGAATGAGTACAAATTCACGTTTAACTGTGAACTGCTATCACTTTCAGGAGTATCCTTCTCTAATGGTACCACTGGCAAATCATTCACGTTTTCATAGCCCTGTGAAATATCTTTTGCAGAGCTCTCAGAATATACACCCATGGATGCATCAGTCTTCCTAATGTTTGAAGGGAAGAAAGCATTTTCCAGCTCTCTGGTACTAGTATCATCTGCTTCCGAAGCAGAAGTTGCAGTCTGAACTAGATTTTGCTGCTGTACAAATGATGAATCTTGACTGATAATGCCTGGTAAAGAAATATTTTTTGACACAACTGGAAGTGGCTGGATAGGTAAAGAACAAGGCGACTGTGAAGGCAAAAATGATGCAGATTCTTGAGAAATGGAACTTTCCTTAATTTCAGGGTGCTGAGGCAAAAACTCAGATACTTGTTGCTCTTTTAATGTCCTGCTCTCAGAATTATGCACTGCTATAATGCTTTTAACATCTTGCTCTGACACACCACAACCTGAGCTGTTAAAGTCATTGTTTAATGAATTAAGTTTGTCAAAAGGCACATCCCACAGTTTGGTTTGCTGAGTCACACCACTTTGACTACATGGTTCTAAATGCATGTTAGAGTCTTCTGAAGGGCTCATCTGAGCATTATCTTTAATGGTACTTGTCCCTGTTGTTGCCTGCTTGCTGCTAACAGCTCTATTTGGAGACGATGTGAAGTTTGACTGCAGAACAGCCACACTGCTTTGAAAATCTCTTTCAAGTGCACTGCACAGTAGCTCTGGTTTAGGAGAAGTGCTACCGTAAGTCTGAACTGATGGCAGAGCGTTCTGGTTGTTTTCTTCTGATGTTCGAGGCTGTTTGCTGTGTTCAGAAACTGCAGCAGGCATGCTGCATCTTCGAACCTCTATAACAGGCCTACACTCATTTAAAACCAACTTAACATCTTCAGCAGATGCTGATCTAACATACATTTGTGGGAGCCTGTTTGTGAAAGGTGGCTTAATGCGGTCTGGCAGCTCAGCAAGACCATCGGCCTCTTTTTCCACAAGGGCTGGTGATTTGGCACTTGCCAAAAATGGTGACTGTGAAAAAGACATTTGGGAATCAGAACCTTCTGGCATAAAGTCCGAATCGTATTCAATTACAGGCCTTGGAGTAGTTACTGTGGTATGGCAAGAATCCTCAGAGCTCGCAACAGAAACCATGGACACTGACCTGGAGCTCAGCCCCATCTTTTCACTTTCTGATTTGGGCGATCTATTTAAATTATCTAAAGCCAGTGAAGTCTTTGCAACATTGACACTTCTCGTATCTACTGACTGTGATCTATTACTTGTAGCATCTTTCTGCTGTTTTTCCTTCATACAAACATCTGGCAACTCTGAACTTTTTGAACGAATCAGTTCTTTGCCTTTTACTTCAGCTAATGAGTGTTTGGGTTTTTCCTTCATTTTGTTATGTTCTGAACAAGTGCGGTTTCTCAAACGTTCCTTCTCTTTCTGTTTTATTTTTTCTTTATGCTTTCTATGCCACTGCTCTATTTCCAGATCTTTAAGGCTAAGCATTCTTTCAAAACTAGTTTGCATTAAATCATCATTGACTAATCTTTTTTCTTTAGGCCGAGCATCTTTCGATGCAGGAGCTGGTTTAGGCTTAAGTTTCTCATGTTCAAGTTTTAGTTTAAGCAAACTACTTTGATGCAGTTTATCTTTATGCTTGTCCCTCTCTTTGTATCTGTCTATATCTTTATCTTTTTTATCTTTCTCTCGACCATCTGGAGTTTTCAACAAATCATCTTTAGGTTTTTCTTTCAAAGATGACAGTTTGTCATGAACTGTTTTATTACTTTCAGTACTAGTGCATCTCCTTTCCTCTTGCATATGTTTTGAGCTTGATGATGATGAGGTCTCCTTGTCTTTGGATTTGTCTTTTTTTTCTAATTCTTTTTCTTTAGTTCTATTTTTTTCTGATTTAGTATATTCAGATTCTTTTTCAGACTGTTTGACTTTTCTTTCAGTACAGTGTTTTTCTTTGCTTTCAGCCCAATGCCTGTCTTTATCAGCCTTTTCTTTATCATGCTTCTTATCAGTTTTTTCTTTATTTCTTTCCTTGTCATCAACTTTTTTAAGAGCACCCGTGCTTTTTACTTTATCATTTTCCTTATGGCACCTTTCTGGTTGCTGAAAACTGGACTTCTCCTTTACTTTCTCTGTATTTTCATTTACTTCTGCTTTATCTTTCTCCGTTTTGTATTCATGCTTTAACTTTTTATCTTTTTCTCCATGTTTTCTTTCTATCTTTTCAAAATCTTTTTCTTTAACTGAGAATCGCTTTTCTGTCTTCTCTTTATTTTCCTTTAAATTCTTGTCCTGCTTTTCAGTATCTGTTTCTCTTTCTACTATATGAACGCTGGCTGCCTCATCTTTAACACCAAAACAGAACAATTCAATTTCTTTATCTGCAAGTATAACTTCTTTTTCTTCTTTTGTATCTTTTATTTTTTCATCCTTGAGAAACTTCTCATTTTCCTTTTTGTTCTTCTCTTTTTCTCTCTCATCTTTAATACTTCTCTCTTTCTGGAACTGTCTCTCCTTAACTAACTTATCTTCTTTTGCCACAGTTTTTTCTAGCTTTGATTTTCTGTCTGAAGAAAGAGATTCATGTTCTGTATTTATCAAAGTATCATCATTTTCATCACTTTTGAAAAAGTTCTCCTTCCAAAATTCTCTGTCAAACTCAATACTTCTTTGAACCTCTTTAACATTATCTTTATGTTTGTGTTTCTCTCTCTCCCCATCCTGTTCCTTTTTGTGCTTTTCCTTTTCTCTTTCTTTGTGCTTTAATTTATGCTTTTTAAGTGTTTTACCTTCCTTGTCCATTTTTCTCAAAGTATACTCTGAATTCTCCAATGTTGAGCTATTATCTTCCTCTTTAATTTTAGGACTAGATTTTTCACCAAATTCCAACTGAAAATCCTTTTGATGATGCTTGCTTTTTTCTTTGTGCTTGCAAGATTTGCCACTAGAACTTTCTACTAGATAATCAGAATCAGTGTTGTGGTCATACCGAACTAATTCGGACTGCAATGTTATTTCAGAACCTCCTGGTGATAAGCAAGTTTTGGTGTTTTCTTGCTTTAATGGCGTTGACTGCTTTTCACTTAACCCACAGGGATGCTTTGGAGATTTTCCAGCAGTGATATGAAACAGATGTAAAGAAGAATCTTCTTTTGAGGTGAAAGACTTCTTAAAGGTTTCTTCCTCTCTAGCTTTATCTAAAGGATCTAACCCAGAAGTAGCTATATTTGTTACTCTAGCATTTTCTTTTTCTTGCTTTACTTCTTGATTCTCTTTATTTTTGCTTTGATTTTTTACTTTCCTTTTAACTTTGCCCTTTTGTTTGTGCTCGTTTGTAACCATATATTCTTTCTTCACTCTGACATCAGAATTTGATGTTTCTGAAACAGAGCAAGGTGAGACCATTTTCTTGTCCTGAATTATTTCTTCATCTGAACTTTCAGAACTTGAATACAGAACTCTAGAGGGTTTCTGCTTTTTGTTTTTGAATGATTTTGAAAAGACAACTTTTTCTTGTTTTACAAATAAGCTGGTCTTTTCAACTTCCGTTTCATCTTCTTTCCTTGGGTCTTTTCTAAGAATATGTTTGTCATCAATCATTTTTTTCATTTCATCTTCATCATCATCTTTGAACTCATACTCATCTAGAGCAGATGGAAGTGGTACCTTGCTAGAGACTGTTTGTTTGCTGTTGTTGGCTACAGAATCCTTTTCTGCTTCTGAATCAACATTCCCATCTACACTAGAAGGATTTACAGATGGAGTTTCTTCAGAATCTAGAGTAAGGAAAGCAAAAATTAATTGAATACTGATGGGAGGACACTTGTCACACCTCAGGACAAAAGAGTTCAGTTCAGTTCAGCAGTCACCTCTTTACAAACAAAAAAAGAATAAAACCTATCTTAAACACACAGCAAAACTTCTCAATAAAATTAAGCTTTTTAAGAGAAAACAAAAGGTCATGAAATCAAAGTTCTCCCCTCCCTTTACAGCTCTCACTTAGGCATGTAAATATACTAATTAACATTTATATCTAATAAAAGTAATGCAGTTTAAATTTTGAAAACCTCACGTATTGTGCATAATTCCTGTATCACCTGACTCTTTCTGAAGGACAATACCCTGCACAGACTGTTGAGGAATCAGCTGCTAAATAGTAACAAGATTCTATTACACATATGTAAAAATATTTGTCTTAAGATCAATGCTTTCACTAAGCTGAAGTTGATTCTGTGAAGTGATGCCACAACTGCTCTTCAGAACAGAAGGACCACACACTGTATTTCAGATTATTCTAATGCCAAAAAAGTTAACACTACATCAGAACATAGGGCAATATGACTTTTTTCCTTGAAGTATACTGCAGCTTTGACTAGAAAACATTCCTAGGGGGTTGCGTTTTAAGTACTTGTCTGGGAAAGAGAAACCAACTTTTACAATCACGTGACACGATGCTGCTCTTCATGTGCTTTTCACAGATCACAGAATGGCTGACGTTGGAAGAGACCTCTGGAGATCACCTCGTTCAACCCACCCTGCTCATGCAGGGACACCAGTGCCTGGTCATCCTCATGGTGAAAAGAAAAATGTTTCCTGCTGTTCAGAGGGAACTTCCTGTGTTTCACTGTGTGCCCATTGCCTCTGGTCCTGTCACTGTGCACAAGCGACAAGAGCCCAGCTCTGTCCTCTTCACAAACTCCCCTTGGGTATTTTTATGCATCGACAAGATTCCCCTGAGCCTTTGCTTTTTCAGGTTCTTTGTCATCTTCCTGGCCCTTCCCTGGACTCTATCCATGGTGTCAATGTCTCTCCTACACTGGGGAGCCCAGAGCTGGACCCAGCACTCCAGCTGTGGCCTCACCAGTGCTGAGCAGAGGGGGAGAATCACCTCCCTCAACCTGCTGGCAACATTCCCCCTAATGCAGCCTGGGACACCACTGGCCTTCTTTGTAGCAAGGGCACATTGCTGGCTCATGATCAGCTTGGTGGCCATGAGGACGCCCAGAGCCATTTCTGCAAAGCTGCTTTCCCAGCTGGTCAGATCCCAACCTGCACTGCTGCTTGGATGGTTGTTCCTCCCCAGCTGCAGGACTTTGCACTTCCCCTTGCTGAGCTACATGAGATTCCCATGAGCCCATTTCTCCAACACAGTAAGTTTCCTCTGGATGGCAGCACAACTCTCTCATGCACCACTCATTCCTCCTCAGAACCCCCAGTTCTGTGTCATTAGGAAACTTCCTGATGGAACACTCTACCCCAGCCATTAATGCAGGTGTTAAACAGGAGTGGACACAGTATTGATCCAAGGTACAGAGGCAGTTACTGGCCTCCAAATAAACTTTGTGCCACTAATCACCACCATTCTGGCCTAGACATTCAGCCAATTTTCAATCCACCTCACTCCTTTTACCAAAATATTCTGAATTGTTGAATATTCTGTGAAAGCCAAATGCAAAGTTCCTGTCTGACACTCAAGTAAGTTACTCATGGTCAAGAATCTTTTGCTTCTGAGGAGGCAACAATTCTTTCTGTGCTCCAAGAAGTGTTACATGCTCCTCAATCTGCAGAAACACAGGAAGGACCAAGAATTACTGCCTCCACTTCAGCAACTTACTTACTGGGTCACCCACAGAAACCAGTGGCCCACCACTGCCAGGAACTTTTCTACACTGAGTAACTAAGTTGCACCCATGTGAAACACTGACTCCTGATTCATCCACTAAAGGTGGGAAGTAAGTGACTTTGGGGACATTTTTCACCATGAAACAAACCGTCTCAGAAACACACTGTATCATAAAAAATATGGTATTTTCCTCTCTATCTTTCTCTGGTAAAATCATCATTCTGATATAGAGTTGATCTGCAAAGTGGGAATGACTTATTAAAGACAAGAGAGAAAAGTAAAAAAAAAAAAAATTCAGAACATGCATTTCAGATAATTCAATTGAAAATTTTAACAAACTACCTCTAAAAATATAAGTGAAAGACAACCTTAGCAATATCAATGCAAGTCTTAAAAGCTAACACTATACAAAAGATTAAGGCCACTTAACCTTAGGTGAAATGATGCATTAAGTATACAATTAAATAGCTACTTTTACCTGAGCAACTGTCCTCATCATCAGAGATGGGCACCTCTCTTTTCAACAGCATTTCCAATTCTTCAGTTTCAGCAACATCAACAGGTCTTTCCCCGTGCTTATTAGCTTGAAATGGATTTCCACCATGTCGAAGCAACAGCTTCACAATCTGCAGCATTAAGTAAATGAACTTTGAGGTTATCCACAACATTTTACTTGACCAGCATAAAAATCCCCTGTTGCACATGAAATGTGAGTAACGCAATATGCGATCCTAAGTCCTATCTATGATATTGAGACTGGGAAGCAAGACTTCAGCAACTAAAATGCAAAGTCCAGGTAGTGCATACAGTCTGCTCTGTAAAGGAGGTGAAGGGGAAGACTAGAGACAGCTGCCCTCTGTTACACAGCATCATTATAAAAGAAAGAGGCCTTTGTTCTTGCTGTTCTAGCATTTCTTCACACAATTTATCTGTTTCCCCACCTACCAGGCTCTTTACTCCTCTGCACTTGGTTCACTCTCTTGTTCCAAATTTTATTTCATTTTAATAAGGAACAGATAAACTTTTACAAGTCACAGTACTATTGGTTTCCCCAGCAGTTCCAAAAAGCCCTGAGAGATCTTACCAGAGGAACAAAGCACCTCCACCTGCAACTGCATGCAATAAATCAAAATCATCAACTTCTCCACCATCAAGGGCAACAATTTGTTAATGTTACAGTGATACCAAGGCCACTGCATTTTTAGCACAGTGTCCAGTATTACTTTTTTTCCCCTCTATGTATAAAGAATGTGGAAATTCAGCAGACAGTGACATCTTAACAGGAAGCTTCAGAATTATTCTGGTACATAATGTCAGTGAGATGGCCACAGGCACCTGTACTGATACCAGATAAGCAAAAGGTCCCATTCTCCAAGACTCTACTACAACTCTATGAAAGCTTGATCTAAAGACCCAAGTTCTTCATTTACATACCTATAAAAAGCAGTTACTAAACAGCTAATAAAAAACTTCACAACAGATTATCATAATTAATTTCTCTAGCTTTTCCAGAAAAACCTTTCAAACTGAACATCTTGTTTGAAAGGTGTTCTTAATTTTAGGATGTATTCTATCTTTTGCTTCACACAACAGATCACATACACAGTAATGAAATAAAGGAGATATAAAGGGAAAGTGGAGTCATTTCTGCATCTTATTGGCAGAAATCAAGAACCAATTTGAAAGTTAATGTAGAGCACCTACAGAGCTCAATTTATCTTCTCCACTAAGTGCTGATTGGTAAATTAAAAAAATAGTAAGAATATATATACATCAATTCTCTATTTCAATGCCATTAAAATATTTTAAAAGAAATATAGGATATATACCTTTAAATATTTATAAACAGGCATGTATAATACACATGAATCCACAGTATACTTTTAGAAGACATTTTCTTTTGAGAATTCGATACAGTAAAAGTTTCTCAAAAAAAGTCACTCTTGTTTATTTACTAAGAAAGTGAAGATGAAACTTTTTAATATTTAAGAAAACAGATACTGGTAGGAAATATCTTGCAATAGAAGTCAGATGAAACAAAGACAATCAGAACAAGTTTAAGATGCTCCCAAAACAGCAGAAGCAGAACTACAAGACCAGAATCTACAACTAGGACAGTTAGGATCTATTCTGAAGCTTCAGCATTTCAAGCCACGTTTTTATCCCCCTCCCACTCTCCCAGAACACTCACATTTCTATGTCCACTGCTAGCAGAATCATGAAGAGGGGTATCATCATCCAAGCCCTGTGTGTTCACATCTGCTCCCGCTGCTATCAGAACTTTAGCAACATCGTAGTAACCAACATTACAAGCTTCATGCAGTGGTGTCCAACCTAGAGTGAAGAATGGTAGGTTGAAGACAAAGATCAAAGATTTGGTTTTTCATTCCTGTGCTACAGATCTCAATTCCCTCTGAACATTTCAAAACACACTCACACACAGTCCTTGGCAGAACAGCAATGCCATCCATCTGATGAACAACACATGCTTTATCAACTTCAAACCTCTACGTCAAATTTCAAGTTTTTCTGAGATTAAACTGAACGCTGGAATCACAAATCAAATAGTAGAAGACAAAATCTGGCACAAAATCCCCAGGCTAAACATGTTAGAGATTCTTTGACTAGTAAACATTTGAACGCTGGTAGGTGTATATAAAAATAATATTATAATACATGGAAACCGTTTGAAAACCACACTATTGGAAACAGTAAGTGTAGCAAATTGCCATAACTCCTTTAGAGTTACTGAACATGTACTAGGAATCATTAACAACATTAGCAGCTAGATAATAAGCTATTAATAAATAATGACAGAGAACTTACTCTGGTATTTCCCAGAACACCAGCCATTGTTTGCAATTTTGATTTCCACAAGTTCAGTGCTCATTTTCTGTAGCAGAGCGTCAACTGAAGATGACAACTCACACATGCTATATTCCTTACCTCAATTTCCTCTTCCCAGCTTGATGACTTCCACTTCATAGCTGACCAGAACTGCTGTAGATGCCTTCTCAAAGCCCAGTTCTGGGGAGGCATTCAACTTTTGTTTCCAACATAACCAGTAAAATAGTTTAATCACATGAGCTCTGTATCTAATCAGTAGCAGTCTTGCACATCCATGAAGTGGAGGTACAAGAAATCCCTAACTTATCTAATCCCTCAGTAATGGGATTTCTCACCTTCAGCCTTCACTCAACTTCCAAGCTGCTACTCATTAAAATTTTAAAAGCAGCTAAAAAAAAAAAAAAAGAAAAAGAAAAAAAAAAAAACAAAAAGGGAAAAAAGGAAAAAAGGTTCTAAGTTATTCTAAAGCAAAACACCTCTTTCTATTCTTCAGACACTAAATTTCCTCTTCAATCATCACTTTGGTTACTCACTTCCAGCTCTGTCTGGCTACCACCTCCATCTATAAATTTTCTTGCTATTTGCCCTTTTCACACTCATCCAACATGATAACACTCTTCTGCTCCCAGCCCTCTGATCCCTGTCTTTTATTCTCTGTATTAATTATCTTCATCATTTATTTTTCTCCATGTTGTACTGCTTTGCTTTTCCATCCTTCCACAATGTCCAGCCTGCCAACTCTAGTGCTGGCTTGCTGTCAGTATCTGTTTCCTTTACTCTTGTTCTCACATGGCAGTATCATTCTGGCAGATATCCCATGAGCAGGGTTACTTCCTCCATTACTAATTCATTTTCTGCTCCTTTAGCTCTGCCAAATCCTTAGCTAAAAAACCTCTAATTCTCTAAACTACACTGCATACTAAATTCCTACTTTTCTCCACTCATGACTCACTGCTTCAATCCTCCCCCTCTTCTTGACTTCTCCCTCTGCACAGTATTTTGAAGTTCAGCCATCTCTGCTTCTCACTTCAGATCACCAATAAAAAAATATCTCACTTGATCCCAAACAACTCCTCCAGAATTTTGAACGAAGTCTCCAACAACTTGTATCCAACTGATTGTCAAAACCAGTTCTCAGCCATTGTACTTGTCCTTTCATCTGCCTTTAAAATTCAGTATCTGCCCTAGGTCAGACTAGGATGAAGCTGTGAAGTTAAATTCCTCCAGAACAACCCATACAGTAATGTGCATTGCAGTTGGGGGCTACATCAGTACTCACAGCATACTGGTGGTTTTGGCTACTGCTGAACAGGGCTTGTGAAGTGTCATGGTTTTCCCTCTCCCTCCTCCTGCACAAGCATTTGGGAGGGGACATAGCCAGGACAGCTACCCAGATATATAATCCATACCACAGGATGTCATGCAATAAAAGTTCATTGCAAGGAGAGGGAAGGAGGGCAATTTGTACATAATGGCATTTGTCTTTCCAAGCATCTGTTACACCTGCTGAGGCCCTGCTTCCTGGGAAGGGACTGAACATTTGCCTGATGATGGGAAGTAGTGAATGAATTCCTCTTCTTCCTTTGCTTGCACAGGCAGCTTCTGCTATTCTTATTAAATGGTCTTTAGCACGACCCACAAGGGCTTTTTTCTATCTTATTTTCTCCCCACACCTTGTTGAGGAAGGAAAGTGAAAGAGCAGCTGGGTGGGTGTTTGGCAGCCTGCCAAGGTCAACCCACTACACCTCTTCAAGTGTTTCTATTATTCTCCCAGTGATTTCTATGGGCCTGTCTTCCCCTGAACCTCCCCCTCCTTTTCTAAAATTTCTCTTGTCAACAAGTTCTTCTCATCTCCCCTCTCAACTTCTTTGAAGATCTCAGTGTTCTACTTCTGCTTGTCTTCTTCTCTTCCTCTACATGCCAGTCCTGGGCAGCTTCATGTTCAAATACAAATTCAGCCACCCTTTTCAAACCAAGAAATTACCAATCAGTTTCTTACCTAAAGTAAAGATTTCAGTTCATCTCATTAATATCTTCTCTTGAAGCCAAGTATGAGCTGACTAATTGTGCTATATGGTTCTTAGCTCCTCCCACTGAGAAGCTACCTCAACTCCTCTCAACCATTCCCACTGAGAACATAAGCCAGACCCATAAACCTAAAAAATACTGTATATGTTACAACATAACAAAGCTCATCAACCGTTATGTAAATCACAGCAAATACTGACAAATCGAAGATGCCATGAATCCAGCAGGACTAGATGACAACTGCAACCATGCCACTCTCATCTGCCTTGGTGTCTATCAGCTGACCAATGAAGACAGTGCAGATCACAGCACCACCACCTCCACCATTACTGACTTTGCATCTCCTCACATAGCCCACAGTCTCACCATTTAACTCTGCCCAGCACAATCCTACCAAGTTCAGCAAGAACACAGAAATCTCTGTGCACAGATTTCTGTCAATACCTACTGCTCCATGGCCCTGAGCACAACAGAAACCTCTCAGTATTGAAACACTGTTCTAATCATACACTTTGTACTACAGTGTCCCAGTACTGCCACTGGAAATGAAAAACACAATTTTGGGAATTTCTATGAAGTTATACTTTTTCATTTGCATAAAACATTAACCGAAAGGAAACCTCTGTTAACAACTTCAGTGTTACTTTTAATTTATACAGTTAAAAGTACTCATATTAACTTACCTGCAAAATCTTTTACATTTACATTTGCACCTAATCTGATTAACTCCTTGACCTGTTTAACATCCCCTCGAATTGCTGCCATATGTAGAGGAGTCTCCCCTCTTTCGTTTCTCTTGTTAACTTTGTCTTTTTGTCTTGAAGAAGAGGTTGGAGTTTTCTTTTGTGTTGGTGTTGTTTGTAAGGAATGATTTAAGGTGGAATCTACAAAACAAGTTTTTAAATGGTCACTGTTAAGTTAATTAAAGTGAGGTGAAATAAAAAATTGTAAACACCTGCCTTCAAAGATGATAATGACCAGTGAATAATTATATTTAAATAAAAGACATTTCACCCTTCACAGGTGTCAGCACAATGCTGATTTCCAATGTGGACAAGGGCATTTTGCAAAATCTTACTATTTTAAGCAAGTTTCTAGGACAGATGAAGTCTATGCTAACTACAAGGTTCACATACTCTGGTATAAATTCTCCTGAATCAAGACAAGGTGAGATCACACAGATCAGTATCTGCTTCCCCTTCCTCCAGCAAAATTCCACTATATTTTTATGTAGTGGGATGCCAGCTTAAAGAATTACAGTCTGTGTATTGTACTACATACAAATCCTCAGCTGTACCAACACAGCTGGGTGGACTGGATGGTTCCTTAAGGAAACCCAGCCATTTGCTTTTGAATAGCAATTTTCTAAAAACTTTACGCCTGTAGAACATATACATACGTAAAGATTTTTTTAAATGCAGCTGGACCAAGGACAGTTTGAAATGGTGAATTAAGAACAAGATACCTCCCCTCTCCCATTAAATCAGAAGGAAACAGTCCCATTTCCTCCTAAATTAAAATCCTGCTCCACAGTGAGAAAATGAGATAATAGTTAAGCTTCAATAAAAATCAAAAAAAGGAAGTATTTTAGGCTTTAAATAATCCACACAGAACAGTATCTGAGAGGCAAAAATAAACAAAGGAAGAAATTAAATTTTCAGTTTTTACAGCTATCACAGTGCAAAGCTTTTCACATAAGTATAGAAAATCAAGAATTTTTCATCAGATTAATCATCCACGTGAAATAAATTTTAACAGGAGTATGAATGATTTGAAATATGTGAAAAAAAAGAAAAAATCGGTGAAAAACATCAGTGTTCTGAATATTCTGACTAGGACAGAATTAAACAGGCAGGAGAGAGAAAACTGTTAACTCTGTAAGATCACCTGGACTGTTGTCTCTTGCTGTCATCTGCATGAGAAGTGCCATCTGTTTGCGCTCTGACAGAGGGTAACCAAAAAGAATGCTAACGGGTGCTGATTTCTTATTCCCAGCATCCTTCTTCATTTTCTTTTTCTCCGGACCTTCCTTCTCTAGAAATAGGAACATTTCAAGACTCAACCTGCAGTTCCATCAGAATATTTCTCTAAAAAGAAAACCATCCTCTTAAGGCCTGTAAACTCGTGATTGGTGACAGGCGATGAAAAACACAAATTACACCTCTAACTTACTGCATTTGCATTAGTGTTGGTTACCTGTTCTAATCATATTAGGATAATAAGCTACTGAGATAAAGCACTTAAAGCTGTAAGCAGGATTACCAAAAAATTCTAACAGATGAAAAACCTGTTTAATAAAAGCAATGCTATGTATGTCACAACTTTAATTCTCAAAGATTAAAGTCAGGAATTTAAAATTTCTGTAAAATCAGCTGGTCAGCTTTGAACATTGAATACGGATCTCAGACTACGCTCTCTTCTACTTCTCTCAAGACACCATGTTAAAAACTAGGAAAAGACTAGTTAATATCAGTATCTGCTAAGTAATTGGTTAAATGATTGTTTCTCTCAAACTCATCCTGGTATTTTGTCTTAAAGCAATTTGTTCTCCAGAATTCATATCCTTCAAAAACATACAGCTATTTTATATACATAACTTCTTTCCTTTTATCAATATTTACAGAAGCTGTTTAATATTTCATCTCCAAGTTTTAAACCAGGAGCTAAAATTACACATCTGAGTAAACACCTCAAAAATAAAACAAAACTAAACTCCCACCAAAACCAAGAAACCCTGTCATCTGCAAAAGCAGAAAACCTTAAAACAGAGGACTCCATTGAGGAAAACTTCACTGAACTATTGCAGAGGTAAAAATTAGGATCTTAAGTCCCTTTGATGTTCCTAGTTATCTTTTCACTTTCTACAGTTCTGCCTTCTTTCTTGTTCTATTCTTTTTCTCTCAACTAATTTTCTGCCTTCCTAGCCTTCTCTAAATCTCACTTTCTAGGCTGATTACAGACACAAGCTCTAGTAATGCAGTGCTTTTGAGGCACAGGAAGGCACATCAACAGTTCTTACCTTGAATTCCATACTGACCCATAATAAATACATGATTTTATGGGCTAAACAATTGCCAGCAGAGTATTTAAGAACGGAAAGCTACAGACCAATGTACATATTTTAAAAACCTCTATAAATGTAGCCATGTTTAAAAAGGAAACAAGATCCCTTTTACAGAATCAAATTATTTTTTTTCCTAAACTGCAGGCAACTCACAGTCTTGAACATCTACAAAATTAATTAAATATCCAAATCAACACTATTTGTGTTGTGCCCTATTGGTAAAAACATCTGCATAGGAAAATAAAAAAAATCTTTACAATAAAATCGTACTTTAAACTTTTCACTGCAAGCATGCTGTTCTTTCTGCAAAGTACAGCATACTCTTTACTCACTAATTTAGTACTTCCATTGAAATAACACATTTCAGATTGACCAGCATAATCAGGTATTTCTTAGCATATGTTATTGACTGCTCATGATTCTTTCCTTGAAAAACACTTTTATTTTCATTTATTTTCTGAATTATTCCTTACTATTTTATACCTATTTTCAGCTTGAGAAAATAATGTATCAAAATAAATGAAATAAAGTTTTCTATTATCTGTGTTTTACTCTTTTATGTATCGGGATTGTCTGAGTTTTTTGGGTTTTGCTTAGTTTTTTTAATTAACACAATTTATTCCTGCCTCATGTTCAGCACTTCATTTCAGTGGTAAATTATTCTTCTATTACACTTTATTAACACAGTGTTTGCAAAGCATTTCTAGATCTTACAAATTAAAAGCAGCAAATAAGAACATAAGTGTTCTCACCGAGTTATACTGTAATTACGCACTTACTGCTCAAAAGGAGACACAATTTTATTAAAATGGATATTAGACTTCATATATGTTGTCAGTAAATCTAAACAGTTCAATAAGCAAAAATCAACATGTCTCAAGATTACAGCAGGGGCACCTGATAATCCCCCCAAAGATCTCATAGATACGACCTGGTTCTGACAAGAGGGGTTCAAGAAAGCAAACAAAAAAAAACCCCACCCAAAATACCAAAAACCAAACAAAAAAACCACTCCCAAACAAACAGAAACCCCAAAACCCAAACCAAACAACAACAACAACAAAAACAAAACCAAAACAAAACAAAAACAAAACAATAAAAAAAAACCACAACAAAAAAAAATCCCAAAACAAACCAAACCAAAACAACAACAACAAAAAAACAACAGAAAACCCAGGAGAAAGTGAGTAGGGCATATAAAATAGAAAGTTTTATACATCAAAAAATACATCAATGTTCCAAGAATACTATCACATAGTACACTACACTTTAACAGGAGGAGACCAAATTAACATTCAGAACTTCAACTTTTTAGCTGTTCTTTATCTTACAGTAACAGAAAATTTCACCACTGTGAACTTGATGTTTCTATAATTTGAACACTAGCAACTTCCCTAATAAAGGAACAGAATCAGTTTAAGATACTAAGTTTAGGTAGAATTTGATGCATAAAATTGACGATGAAACTCAATCAGTTAGTTTGTTGGTTTTTTTTACATTTTTTTATACTTTTTTTATAGGTTCTATAGAACACAAATATCTTTTTTTACATTCACATTCTCATCACTTTCTGCTGTTCTTCAGCACTTAGAAATGAACATAAGGGTTAGAAATAGAACATAAGAGATTTTTTCACTTTTTATTAAAAAATAAAAACCAGAACTCTTCAAGTGGCTTCATGTTCAACGACTTTTATTAAATAAACTTCATAATACACAGCCAAATCCCTCTGGACTATATTGCTTTAATATTTTCCTTTTCACTGAACCCTTAAAAAAAAATTGAGATACTCAAGTTATGTCAAACAGAAATTCAGGAGCATCTGAGCGCTTATTTGTAAAAGGGCTCAATGAAATCCACCCACAATTAAAATGCTCTGGTCCAAGGAACATCAGAGACACTGGTGATTGTTTTAGGATAATTTATGCAGGACAGATTTTGTCCCAAGGCAACCAATAATGTATCTGGTTTTTTGTTTGCTTGCTTTTTTTCCCCCAATTGGATAAATTACAAATACCCACTCAAGTAATTTTTAATGTTTTGGAAAATTAAATTATTAAGTAATGTAATACGTGGACTTCTCAAAACAAATCATGCCAAACGAACAAAGTATTACATTTGGTAAAACAATCACCTCAGTGGATAAAGAAAATTAAGCAAAAAAAACCCCTCAAATTCAAACTTCAGCGCTCATCATACTCTGTTTTTATGCAAGAGACTCTCAATATACTCTAAATAGTAAAAAATAACAGGATCAAAAAATAGGACCATGAAAAATGAAAATATTAAATGCTTGAAATAAATTCTATAAAGTCATAAGATTGAATGATATACAACCAAAGAAAAATATGTTCATTGCTAGGTCAAGACCTAGATGCATATGATGAGGTTCAGAGATAGAGTTTATGGAGCTCTGCATGATCACTGCAACCTCACTGAAGTTATTTCCAAGAGAAACACATCATGGCTGGCTGTGTTTCCTACCCTCAGGGAAAGGGAAAGCTTAGAATGTGATGCAGAGACCCCATAGTGCATTTAACAATGTCGAGATTAAGGTACTATTGTGATACCTAATTAATCAAGTTTATGACATATTTATTTAATGAAAGCAACACACAAAACCACCTCCACTCTCCTGCCTGTAGCCCAGACAACAGTTAAACTTGTTATAGTTAAACAGTAAGTCCATATCCAGCAAGCAGTGTGTGAACAACACCCCCACTAGCCTCTGTAACTACAGAAAGCATGAGCACAGGAATTGCGTTACTGTGATGTACCCAGAGGTCAGTTGTTTTGCTCTTCTGGATGTCAACTAAGTGCTAAAAGAAGTATGACTGTGCCAGGTTTGGGCTGCTTTAAAGACTGAAATTGAAGGGGTCAGAAAACAAAACCAAGATCCTGCTATAAACAGTAAATCTGGATAACATAATTTCCAAGAAAGATCAACAAATTGCTGCATTCAGTGTAACTGTAACTCATTGTTGTTCCTGAATAATCAACTCTGTAACAAGACTCTCTTTACAACTGCAAGATTTTTAGGATCTGCAGTTATGTTTAATTATTATGAAAAATTCAAATTTCTCTGTTCAGACTAGTAAGGTGGAGAAAGCAAACAAATCTGACCTCTGCAAAATCAACACTCGTCCATTGTTCTTATTCTAATAACCACATCAGAGGTTACTTAAAACTAACCAGATTACATAAATAAATTAAGAAAATATAAGTAACTCAGTTTAAGTAGTCTAAATAACTGATGGCTTTTCAATCAAATTATGTTTTTAGATTGGGAGACTTAAAATCAGAGAATTTATTTTAAAATATATGAAAAAGAATTCTGCTTTGATCATCTGATCCAGCAGTTTCAATCAAAGCTTGTGTGTAGACTCCTCCATAATATTTACTTATAAATAGGTTAAAGCTATACTGCAGTATAAATAAATTCACCTGCAGGATGTATACATTTTTTTGTGGTTGCTCTGACCAAGAATGGGGATGCCACAACAGAGCCTTCAGTTTTGGGAAGCCACCACAGCCAGGGGAGTGTCACAGCCCTGCACAACAGAAGAAACACAACAGGATGCTGCTGACAAAGACAGGGACAGAGTGTCCTTCCAGGTGTGTCCTGTTCCCAGGGGCCTCTTCAGAGGGCCACAGCTCTCCTGGGACTCACACTATCTTTCAGATCTGCGCAGACTCGGCAGCTCCTGCAGCCTTCTCAATGGGCACTGCAGGGCTGCCTTTATGCAACTGGCTGCAATCTCCATGGCTATTAACTTGTTAAGAAAGTAACAATCTTAAAGTAACAATCTTAACTTGTTAAGAAGGGCTCAATTTTAAAATACTGAATATAAATTTATTGCAGCATTTTCTTAAGAAAAAAAAATATATAAAGAGGTGGGCTAGAATTGTTCTAGACTCTTACAGTACTCTACAAACGCTGTTTGGTTGCAGTCTTGCCAAAACTGACTGGGTATAAAATGTACTTTGTTTATAGTGTTGCAGAAATCAAATGGAAAAAAAAAAAAAAAAACCAAAAAAAAAAAACCCAACCCAAACATTTCTGTGTTATGTCAACATTTATTTTGGCTGTCCATGTTCATTACCACTTGCAAAATTTAGACAATACCTGAAACAAAAAAACAAACAAACAAAACCCCAAAAAACCAAACCAAACCAAAAAAAGCCCACCAGAAAAATGAACAAAGGAACAATTTTTACAAAAATCAGTAAAAAGAGGAAAATTTTTTAGTTTACGGAAGACCCTGGAGCTAGAACCAAGAAAATTTTAATGATGTAAAGCTCTAAAAATTAGGTATCCCCATTCTTTGACTCATTTACATGCCTAAACAGGATGAAATCCAATTATCATGGAGTTTCTACAGTCAGCAAGTAACCCTATATTGTATCTTGGGGATAAACCATTTATGAAACTATTAAATTAAAAAAATTTAAGTAGCTCTAGCTGCTTTTACATTTAGGGTTTTTTGAACTCAGACATATTTTTAAAGACCTTGAAGCTGATAGGAAGCTTTTAATTACCTTTTCTTTTTCCCCCTCTGTGTCCAGTTACACTCTCATTTCCAAAAACTTACTTTCTTCCTTCTCAACATTTGCCATTCTCTGTCCACAGCTATCAGGGTAACAGTTTAGCTCAGTGAGAGCAAAGCTTTTCCATGTATAATGCCACATTTGTGCCAGAAGCAGCATTGCATTTCATCATCACTGATGTCAGTCTTAATCCATGTCAGTGACAAACTTGGCACCAGTGTGCCTAATTCCCAGTAGTCTAATCTAATTGGTTAGGCACAGAATCTGCATTACAGGAACAATTTTTTTATCCTAGCAGTGCTCCTGCTCTGAAGTTTCTGGAAGGTTTATGTACCAAGTTTCCTGCCTGCAAAAGGGCAGCTGCTCTAACCTCCTTACCTCAGCAGAAATTAAATGTTCACCAAGCTCTGATGCTTGCTAGCACAGTTAAGAGCCACATGCCTTCTACTTTTATGTTAAATATATCTTGCCCCCGCTTGAACTGTCTATTTCACCTCCCTGCTACAACTTCTGACAAAAAAATTTTATAGTGTGAGCATTGTGTTTTTGTGCATGTCTAAGTATCTGAAGTAATCAATCTTGTTTGTGGCAACTGTAACAATAGATGCTATAGCAAAAAACACACAAAAAGTTCTACTACTTTACAAGATGCTTGGGACAATGACTTATTTAAAGTTGAAGGGGGTGGGGAGACATGACAAAAGATTTTCAGAGAAAACTTTCAATAAATTTTTAATATGACATCTAAATACATTTACTTCCATTATGAAAAAATAGTTTTGGTCTAGTATCAAGCAAAAAAAATTAATAAAGCAGGTGCTGGGGGCATACTTCTTATTTAGACATGGTTTTTTCAGAATCAAATGGTATTGTGAATAGTGCAAGAATGCTGTAAAACCACTGGGAACAGAACTAAAGCCAAGAACATTGTTTTTTAATGTGGCTATTTCAAATATGAATTTCATACTACCATCTCTTTACAGTAATAAAAATATGTAAGTATTATCAAAGAGCCAAATCTGCATGAAATCAATCCTGAATAAAAATTAAACTCATACTGAGGTATACACTTCTACCTTGCATTTAAATCTACACATATTAAGGGAACTAACTGGTCATGAAAATATTCAAATGTACAATAAGCAATGTATAAAAAACTGTAGCACCAAGCCTTTGAGAAATTTGGGGAATGAAAATGCATTCTGCTGGCCGTGGATACTGTCTGGTTATCAACTGAGCTATTATTGCAAAATGACACAGATAATTAATTACCTAAACCTAGAGATAATTGTACCTCTTGGAATGTATCCAGCTCCCTTCATCTTGATTTGAAAAAAAAACTGTGTTAAGAATGGCAGTTTGAAGCCTTGAAATCAGTTCTAATATAAATAAGCTTAAGCTGGTAAGAACTACTTAGCCTGTGCAGAGAAGGTACAGATCACAGGAACTTGAACTGAAAGGAAAGTGTGCTCTCCATGACTAGTTTAGTTAGTCCTGTCACCTTAGCAACCCCTTCTATGAAGGATGGTCCATCTACCCATCTATCCAACACTCCCTCCCCAAACAAGGCTACGAAAGGCTGACAGCTGTGTCTCAAATCAAGGCATTCACATGGTTTTTCATCTGTTTACTCATTTAAACAAATGGACCTCTAGGGATCACAATACAAAGAAAGATTTGTTACTGAAACAGAAGGAAAGAATGAGGTTAGGAAACAACTGGAGAATATAGATCAACTATGGTGGCATGCTGGCCACTGCTAATGACAGGATAAAAGCCTATCAGACTGAGATGCAACAATCAGAAGGAAGCAAGCAACTTTTATACTTAGTATTCTTTTTAAAGAGAAAAAAAACAATGTAAAAACATACAATTAATTAAGTTAGGATGTATTTTACCAACAAATAATTAGGTAAGGAAATAAAAAGGTTCTACCTGTGTCTGAATTGCGATCTTCATTTCTGGATGGACTAATAGTAAAAGGAAGTTTACGTTTCATGGAAGACTTTTCTTTCATCTCCTTCCCCACATCACTCCTATCCACTTTTGGAGTTTTGCTGTAGGATGCAATCTTGTCCTTGCTCTAATATAAATAAAAAGTATACTAAGTATTTTTTGCATAAAGCAGGATAGTCTTATAATGTATACAGACTGAAAAGACTGATATGTGAGAATGCACGTGCTTGTGTATAAGTACGTGTATTACAAAATTTTGTCAGTAAACAAAATAATCAGTTGTCATTTCCTTTTTAAATAACTGACTTCTATGTTATTTCTACTTTCACATACATCATTGTAGAAATGCTGTTCACTATTAGAGGTTTAATTAATTAGCAAAGGAACAACATAAACTGAACATGAATTTGCCAAGTCTTGATGACCACCCAATTTCCTTCCCTGACCATAACAATCCCATTAAAAGCACATTAAAAGCCCACACTGCAATTCAGACTGTGAATAGTAAACCCCCAAAAGCCCCTCTAATTACCCTCCCCTGCCTCCACTCCCACCCTGTAATCCATCAATACAGAATTCCCTTTCTATTTCAACAATAACAGTGTAATGTTTCATTTGAGAAAAATCTATGAAGAAATGTTTTAAACTGACACCAAATTTAGAAGAAAAAAGGTACAAGCTATTTGGATTCTTGAGTTGCATAAATCTAGAGATTTTGGCTATAATCCATATTTCAAATAAACAGAGGAAAATCTAAACAGGCTCACTATTAACTTATACTTGATTACTTCCCTAATATAGGAGGAAACAATGTAAAGGATACCAGGTTAGTGTAAAGACTGCTTGAGAGAACCCTCTGCAAACCCATCATCTTACCTACCAATCAAGTTGCAATGCAGACATGTTTTCTGTACAATACATGCTGCAGAAACAATTCTCCTGTCAGCTATCACAACTCTGCACCTTTATATCATTTTTAACGCATGATCAGATGAAGTTACTAATAGATTAACTTCCTAAAGGTAGAAGAACATACACCGCCTTGCCAATCACTGAAAAACCAAAACACTGGTCCTTGGTAATTCTGAAGATTTTTTCAGATTAGAGGAAAACTAAAAAATAACTTAAAGTAGAGGTACTGTTCTCAAAGGCAGCTTTTTTTTTTTTTTTTCCAAAAAAACCAAACTCAGGTAGGAAGATATCATCTGACATGCTGAGTTTAAAATGTTGCCAAAAAGTTAGGCAGAAGTGATTAGAAAAAGAACCTGTAAAAAACCCCTATAATCTTCAGAAGACAAATATCTGTACAAGGGAAATGACAAAGAAGGCATTAGTTTGTATCAACAGAATTCCTGAGGTATAAAGGTTGCTGCCCTCAGAGAACACCTATCTTCTTCACTCCAAGTTTAAAAACCCAAAAAATAAAACAAAAAAAAAACCAGAATAAAACCCACACAGCAAAACCAAAGCCAACTCTCCTTCAAAACCCCAAAGGAAACAACACCCTCCTCCTTTTGTTTTTTTTTACATGCTAGAACAAAAAAATCTAAAAACCCAAACCCCTTAAGACCCCCCTAGGCCCTTGGAACATACAATGCCTGTGGTATTAGTTATAAAAGAAGTTAATCCATCTAACGCAAGTCATCATTTCCAAATACATCTCTGAGTTGGCAAGAGCAGATCCAAACTCCATTAAGCATTTCCCCATCTCTTCCACCACACACACAAGTTTCCCACTTGAGCCCAACCTCATCAAGAGCTTTCTCATCCCTTATTTCAAACAAAGCAATTATTTCTCCTATCTATGTATGTGAATTTCCCACAATATGATGAAGTAGCATCAGAATTTTATTTTTTTCGCTAGAATATTATCTTATGCTAGGTACTATGCAATAGAAGGGATGAACTAAAAATATTTAGAATTCCTAAGCAGAAAACATTGGTTTCAACTTGTTCAGTAGAAAAAAAAAATACCCCACAACTTTTTGCAGTTGGTATTCTTTAAAAAGTATTCCTTTTTTGGGGGCAATCCTCAGTAAAATCCATCAGTAGGTGCTCACAAAGAGGCACAAGCTGCTTAAGTAATTTGACAGCTCTACATTTTTTCTTAAATTGCTTATATGTATTATGTTAAATATTATGACTGATGCACTAGTGTTTGAATAATGACTGAAAATTAATTTTCTGATAATTTAATTAGGAGGAGAGACATTTAAAAATGCAAACTTTCAGATAAACAAGAACACACTGAAATTAAAAAAAAAGCTATACATATAATACACAGAAACTTAAAAAAAAAAAAGAGACTATTTTGTTCCTTAGCTACTGTGGAAATAAGTGTTCAGCATTTAGTGGTGGACTTTCCAATCCAAAAGATGCAATGAACAGGGTGTTTGAGAAGTCTGTACAAAGTTGATGCTATTTATTATTTTCGGTGACAATGCTGAAATAGAGATACAATCAGATATGCAGATATCATCACAACTGAAAGAGAGGAAGAAGCAAAGAGCCCTGGCAAGGTGAATGTAAAATGACTGACTGATTTGAAAAGCAGCCTTAATACAAAACAAAATAGGAAAAGCCAGGATAAAACCAAGGTCCTACAAACTGATAAAAATAATTAACTGTACCATCATAAAATGCTGTGTTAGAAGACAGAAAACTCTTAATGGCATCCTGGATTCAACTTCAAGTAAATGAAGTAGAGGAAGTAGAAGTAGGAAGAGAAGTGGAAACCCTGCAGGTTAGACTAGGCATTCCATTTTCAAGAGTGAGAATTCACTGTTCCAATTGTTCCTGGTCACTGCAGCAGCATGGACATCTCAGGGTCCAAGGCAAGGTTCAAAACTCAGTGTCAACAGGTCTGTTGCATTATTTTAATGTGAACCATATACGCAACCTAAAATGAAGTTCACATTTTTTATAAAATAATCTGCAAATCCTGTGGACTTTCTGAAGAGGTTAAGTAATCTCAAGTGAAAACTGCTAATCAGATAAAACACTGAAGACATGTTGATGTTCAGAAAACTAAACTACTGATGCAAAGTGAAAAGCATTACATACTTTCCATGGCCACTACAGCTAAAGAACATTTAATGGCTTTAGACTGCAACAGGAGACTAGCTAAGGTTATTTATCCTTCTACTAAGTATCTAACTCTATGCCAGTCAGCATAATTAAGTATCAGAATAAACTGCCCAAGGAGACAGGAATTTCCATCAGGCAAGCCTTTAAAGAAAAGGTCTGGCAAACATCTGTCAGGAACTGAGTACAGCTTATTCTACTCTGAGGCAAATGGATGAACTGGATCTGCATGTCTCAACGTTTAATGCATGCCTCACTGGAGGATGTAGTAACAAGGAAGAATTTTCTCTGTCAACAAAACCATACTAGTGTGCTATGATGAGGAACACATTTTTAATCTGTTCAACAAGAACTATCTCAGAAGGCTAACAAACAGCAGTCTGGACAATTTCTTGATATCCCATTCCAGCTCTATTGTCTGGTATTGCTACAATCAATGACAAGACACAAAAGGAGACAACAGAGAGCCATATAATCTAGCAGATGTACTAAGCCCTGGGAGAACAAGCATTCTTTTTCTGCCTATCAAAGATAATTACATACTGAAGCATATTCTGCATGGTACTAAATAATTTTGGGCACTATCGGTGGAGTCTTCCACGGAGAGAATTAATTCTTACAAACTCCAAATGTGCTTCTCCTTTGGATGAGATATCCATAGTTTACTTCTTGAGTTTGGCCATTTGAAGTATAAATTCAGATAAATTAAAATTTCATCATGTTCCTATGTTAACAAAGTATCTTACGAAAATATTAGATGGTCTAGCTGCCGTATACACTCGTACTATTTTTTTATGCTTGCCAGATGAGCAACTGAAATAAAAATACATGTACCCTAATGTATACATTATATAAACTCAGCCTATTACCAGCAATGTTATTTCTAATGGGTTTTTTTTGAGTTCTTAGAAGACCTGAACACATAGTCGATTCACATAGCTATTCACTGGTTGTTAGGGCTGCATAATAAGCATTCATTTCTGGACAAATATGAAAGATTATGTCTAATAATAACAACAGTAACTTCACTACATTTCTCTGTCAAAAGCTAAGAGTGCACAATTAGAACCAGCTAAGAGTGCAAAATTAGAACCAGCTAAACAGTGTAAAAACTATGAAATGGAAATAAAACCCTGCAAGTGTTTTTTCTTTTATCTTATGCTAACCATTGGAATACTCTTATGCCATTTAGGTCATTACGGTTTTTATTTTGTGAAGAATGAAGATTTTTTTAACGGAGTGGTATTCTTCAGCATTACTGCTCACTTGTAAGAGGCACTGTTTTTTATGAACATTATTCCACACTAGGCCTTAGCACTTCCTAACATCAATTACATTAGCCAATGAATCCCTAACCTTTTTCATGCTTCTAATGATTTAAGAACTATAACTTTTAAATTCATGGCTGCATATGTTTATGCATTGAGAAAAATCCTTATTTGCTTTACAGATATTTCCACTACTTTTTGAAGATATTTCATTAAAATTATCACTATTGATTTGGCCTGGTCAATCTTTACTTCAGAGGTCTATGTTTGTGTATGTAGTACAGATTTACCTTGATGACTTTGTGTTGTTCAAACTCACACTTTGCTCTTAGCCTATTGCCTGCCAGATTTCAAATAATTTTCTTGGCTGAACCTAAATTATGACATTTTGGCAATATTTTCTCTATCTTTCCTAATCCACTCTGAAGAGTGCAGATTAGTCAAAGGCCAGCTGAACACTTCTGACAACTGTCCATTAGAGAACAGGTATGTGACAGTTTAAGTGACTATTTAACATAATCATGTATTCAGTTCTCAAAATACGACAACTCTGTTTATTGTGCTACAAACCTGAATACAGGAATATTAACTGAAACACTTATACTCTCCATTAGTAATATTAATTCTCCATTTTTATTTAGGATCTTACATTACACATTGTTTTTTATCATGCAATTCCAAACCAAACCCTACATTATTCTAATCTCAAGCTGTCCACTGTACCAGGGTGGACAGTGAGCAACACTGGATAGAACAATGCAGGCAGTTTATCAGCTTACTTTTGGTATCAACTTAATCAGTCCATCACTGGGATTCCATATTCAAAGGCCTTTGTCGAACTTCCATTCCCTACTCTTTCCCTAAATTACTGAATGACACTTCAATTAACTTGACTATATCCCAAACAAAGACCAGAATAATAGGAAAAAAAAAAATCCAACATTATTTTGTCCCTTTACTAGTATAAAGTATATACATAAGCTGGTTTCCTTTCCCCATTTTTTTCTATTATCTTCCTTGTCTTATCTAAGTAGTTCATCAGAGTGAGGAGAAAGAATTACCTTTGCCTCACTTTAGTGGGACCAATGAAACAAACTAGAAAGAGACTAAAAGGTCTAAAGGTTTCTATGAATGTTTTTGGAAGATAAAAAGTTACAAGTAGATGCTGAATCTTCTAATCTTTACCTGTTTTTTAACCTTCTCCTGTCTTATATCCATTCATCATCAAACGGTCTTGCAGAGAATACAGATTTCAACACAAGTATGAACACACACACACAAAATCCTTTTCTAGAGAAGAGAGTTTTATAGATTGTGGGAAACAGATTCTCTCTCCTTAGGGCAATATACATGTCACTCATCATTCTCAATGCAGAGGATTACTCCAGCTTCTGTTACTCATTAGTAGCACAGATAAAAGTGTGATCTACTGTACAAATGTACTAGGCAGAAAAACTGGAGAACTGGGTGATTTGAAACTTGCCTCCAGAACTCTGAAAATCATGGGATACTTCACATTTATAAACAACAAACCACCCTTCAGCATGACTGGACTTCCATATTCCTTCATTCCCCAACACTCAAAAATGGACTGTACAATTTTTAGATGAGACTCCCTTGTACAGGAGCTACTCTAAAGCTTTGTGCAGCATTTGGCTTTTAAGTCCTCCCTCAAAGAGGGAATAAGCCCCTCTGTTACAAAGGAATATTGGAAACTGGTGTTTGTCTTTGGTCTGTGCTGTCACAGGCCTTCACATCTGTTTTGTATGTTTGTTACAGAGGGTAATACACAGTAAAATAAAATAAAATACGGATTGTTGTTCTTGTGAGTATATGAAGACTTCAAATTAGCTAAGATATGGAGTTAGTATTGATATACTAACTTATATCAAATGAAACCAAAGCATCCAGCTCCTTTTAAATTAACTTGCACATTATAATAAAAGTCGAATTATGTCTCACAGTTTAACTTACAGTTAAATAAATGTTAAAATATATAACATTTTTCAATACTGAAGATATTAGAGCACAGATTCATATTTATTTCTTCCAATTACAGCAACAGAAATCATGAAACATGCTTCATTTTACTGAAATTAAATGGGGATTAATATAAATTTTACCTTTCTTGCAGTTGTTTTTTCCACCATGGTGGTATTGCTGTCAGAATTTTCAACTTGAACTGTTTTTGTAGACCCAAATTTGGGCATTTTATAGCTGTTTAGCTAGTTGTATCTTGTATCAGTGGGTTCATCCTGTGTCTGAAAAACAAACAAACAACATTACATAAATATACACACTGCAGTGTCATTTCAGGACAAATGTTACTGCAGATGGTAGCAGAGCTGAATAGTACCCCAAAAAAGATGACTAATAATGACACCTGGCTTCAAGCATCTTCCTCACATGCAGCTCAAACCTTGGGGCAAAACCCCAAAAGGTCTAATGCAGCTGATGCTGGGGATGGTGTCAGGAAAAAGGCACCAAGTCAGCTGCTAAACTACCTCATCCCTCTAGCTTTACCTTTTTGGATATTTTAACAGGTTCATAGCTTCAATATCTCACTTCGTGTTAAACAACCTAAGGCTTAGAAAGATGAACAAGATTTCTAGCAAGACAGGGAAGAGAAATAAGGCTTCCTAGCCTGGGAAACTGATATATTGTATATTCAAATTAGTATGGAAAAAAAGCCTTGTTATTTATGATCCTTTCTGGATCAAGAGACGCCTGTTAGAAGAAAAATCTTCTAAAGTTTAAACCTGGAACTAGAAACCTTAATTTCCACTGTCTGTCAAATCAATTACATAAGCCACTTCTAGAGACAGATATGTATCTATATAAAGTTTCAAGAGCTGTGTAGTGTTTCATCTCCACAGTATACCAAACAAGTGTCACTACAGATTCACATGACAGAAGAGGTCCAACTTGACCCTTCCACAGCAGGAAGAGCTACCCTTTTTGTAAGAATGGCTGAGAGGAAAGGTCACATAAAAGGTAAAACTGCATTTGACAGCACTTTAGAGCTGGTGACTTTTTATGGGTTTTTTTGAGTTGATGTATTTTGTTACAAGTATTTTCATGATCACAATCTTACTGAGTTGTCGTAATTTTATGCCTGATCAAGTCATCATTTCAGGTGCAACACTTCTATTTGTTACTTTACTGGTAAGATTTTGGGATCATCATGTAGTGAATTTGTTGCTGCTTTAGGACCATGGCCACTATTTTGGTTTGACACAGTTAACTGACAACAAATCTAGTGCAGATGACTTTGAGAAAACCATTTTGCACACTATACCTGACACATGAGACATTGATATTCCAACAAATTTCTACATCCTGCCCACACATCCATCCCCCACAAAGCTTAAACCATGGAAAATCTGAATATTTGTCTAAGATTAATACTGTTGTATATAACAATGTAACATGCTACTTTCTTAATCTTCCAGAATAGGAGGGAAAGAAAAGTTCAAAAAGCTAAATCCTTGAGACAGAGAAGTAGGAAATGTTGCACTAAGGTCTGCTGTTTTCCTCCCTTTCCCCTACACCTCAGGAGGTGTTCTTTGTTTTGTTGGGGCTTTTTTTAACACTAACCACAAGCTTATAAAAACCAGGAAGAGATTAATTAGAAACAACCTCACATTCTATAACCAGAATCTTGTCTCCACTACAACACGATACAATATTGTGAAACTCATACTGTTCTGCTCTTACCTAAGACACAAGAAACATTATCATATTCCCTTCATTTATGGAGTGTTAACAGGATTTATGCAGCCTTACTGATACAGAGAATAATTGTTCAATTTTAATGAATATCAAAGCACATGGTTATAAGTCTTTTGTTTTTAGTCACTTTTTATAACAGCTGCAGGAACAAAAAATGGTTATCAGTTCAAAGAAGAGAAAGAAACACTACACTGAGTTTCCTGTAATTTACAAAAAAATTTCCTTAATCCTAAAAGAAGCAACAAGTTACTATGTTCACAGAATACTACTGTGCTGATTACACCAAACACAGTGTATTACCATAATAGCAAATATCTGTTCCCATGAGTTTAAAAAGTGACAAGTCATAAATCTGCTTTTGCTCATTTAGCCTCTGAAATCCTCTCTCTAAATTTCATTTGTAACAATTCCCATTTGTATATATTATTATTACAACTACTTTTAAAAAATCAATGGGTCAAAGTTTTCTTTATTATTTTAATCAGAATATTTCTCATTGCATATGCTGCTGTTTCTTTTCCTTCCTTTTTTACTGCTACCTGGCTCCCTGAAACTATCTCCATTCCTGCTTTGCTTCTCTTCCTTTCCTGGTTTCATATGCTGTTCCCTGGTGTATGACAGCAAGAAGCCAAAATTAATGAGCTTAGTAAAATTTATTAGCTTAGGCTTGGCTCCCTTGGTCTCATTTGCCTCATCAGTAGGAGCTGGCCTTCACAAAAGGCCCCCCCTGCCTGTCTTACCTGGACAGCAACAGTTTATTTTTTAAAGTGATAGAACAAAAAAACCCAGCCTCAAATATTGTATAGGGGCAAGAGGATTATGCACACACTTTCAAAATAGATTTCAGTTAATGGTATTTTTAATAATACATTTAGCTTAATATATAAATAGAAGTAAATGAGAACAGAAAGCATAGGATGCTTCAGTTTTCTTTACCAAATGATCAGCAGGCAGAAGCAGATGTGCAGGAAGCTCCACCTGAACATGGGAAGAACTTTACTGGTGACGGAGCACTGGGACAGATAACCCAGAGAGGCCAGGGAGTCTCCCTCACTGGAGGTATTCAAAAACTCTATGGACACAATCCTGTGCCATGTGCTCTGAGATGGCCCACTGTGGTCCCTTCCTACCTGATCCATTGATTTTGTGATCAAAAGTAAATGTGAATTCATGAAATTCTTGATCCAAGTCAAATATGTTTTGGAAACAAAACTGCTTTGGAAGTTCACTAAAACTGAGTGTCACATACTGGATTATCAAAGCAGAACCACCACACTGTAAGACTAACAAACAGGACTGTTTCCATAAAATGTTTCAAGTACCAGATTGCTGTTGCACAATGGCTGTGCAAAATTTAAAACAGATGTAAATGCATCACATATTTGAGAAAAAACACTTTTCATAAAAGTTAAATATTAAAAAAAAAATTATTAAAACATCACTATGGTGGCCAGAAATTAGGCAAACTATTAAACTGGTGATTACATAGTGTATAACAACAAAATTTTCTGTGGAAGAAGTGATTTTACTGACATTTCAACTTTTATTTCCATTTGTCTGGAGTTCAGTGCCATTTCAACTCAAGTTCTAAACACAAATGTCTGCATTCATAGTGAAAATGTAGAACATTAACAAGGTCTTCCAGGGAAATCTAGATCTGTCTGCTTTGAGTTTTCCTCACAGCCATTTCTTAATGCAATTACTGGTTTATTAGACAATCTTGATGGCACATTTTGAATCACCCTAAATTAAAAGTTAAAGTCTTTACATTCAAATTATTCTCCTTTGTCACAACAAGCAGTGTCCTCGCTTTTCATCTGACACACAGGCACAGCTGTGCTTTCTCTCAAATAAACTGATTTCAAGCTTTTCAATAAAACAGAATTTGCTTCCTACTAAAGAAACTTCTCTGTATGTAACAAAATCAGATATTCTTATTTTATGTTTGGACATCTTTCCTGCACATTCATTACCAGTCATGAGTCATACTACTGGAAATACTGTTGAACTCTCAGTCATTTTTCAACGAAAGAACTAAAAATTCTATTTTCTCCTTGAAGTAACAAAGGTAAGCATTTAGACAGATCTATGGGCAATGACATAAAACACTAGGATTATTTCACATTAAAAAAAATAAAAAAAAAAAATCCCACCAACCACCAGAATTTCAGATATAATTAGCTACAGAAAATTAGTGACATAATAAATCTCTAACGCCAACAAGTTACTGTATTAATTTGTATAAACTTACATCTAGCACTTATAAAAAAGCTTGTCTTTACCTATGTAAAAAAAAAAAAAAGGGAATTCAAGCAGTACTACAACGCTGCTGCTGCCACTGTCATTCACTCCTTTACATCTTTCAGTCTGTTCTTCTGAGAAATTAGGAGCCATGTGTTTGTGTTAGATGCATACGTATGATTCACTAATGACTTCCAAGCCTGTAGATGGATTTTCTTTTAATTTGACAGCTGCAGAAATCTTCAAATATTTTAAGCACTCACAAATTTCATGGGAAAAGGTGGCCAGTGTATAACAACAATAATCCATCACTGCTTTTCGCATGGGAAGGCTTCAATATGAGCTTCATGACATACTGCCTGTAAGAAAACTTCACATGAGATGGCCTTTGCAAACCATTTTCCTTTTTCCTCTTAGTTATTGTGGGGAAGTTTCAGTTGAGACCTGCACAGTCAACCACAAGACACAAATTGATAAGAAATTAAGCATCGTTAGCTCTGGTGGTCACTGAACTACTTGTTTCCTTTCTGGTTCAGAGTGTCTTCCCTTTAACACCCACAGGAAAATGTTACAGGATACTTTGGGAAGGTTTTGTTTGGTAGCCCTGTTGTACAGCTGATCTTGAAGATTAGCTGCCTACTAGTACTACATCACAGCAAGGGGGCACAACACTAACCTTCTGTGAGAATACTAGTAATTGGTGAGTTAATTTCCAAGATACTGCATATACCCTCCTGCTCTAGAAAGCATCTGCATTTGAAAAGCAGGGGACTAGAGTAAGGCAATCTTCTCAACTATCTCTGCTTTCCTGTATTTCCTGTATCTTACTTCATCTGCAGGGAACAAGAAAAACAAAACAAAAAAAATCCCACTCTTTCAATAAGGATTTACTCCAGATTGGGAAACAGTGAATCAACTATACCAAATTTCTGTTATAAATAGTTGACAGGAATGCTTAAGAATGTTATAATAAAATTAAACTATTGAAAATGACAACTGTGGCTACATCTAAATTAGCAAGAAGTAAATTATCAAGAGCAGACCTGTAGAGTGGAACAGCTGGTAATGAAAATCCAAATTTACACTAGTCACATTTAGCAGACTTGCTCTGGACTACTTCTAGTGCAGTT
The DNA here is from genome assembly GCF_024509145.1 of Vidua macroura. Classification (NCBI taxonomy): domain Eukaryota; kingdom Metazoa; phylum Chordata; class Aves; order Passeriformes; family Viduidae; genus Vidua; species Vidua macroura. The sequence continues at coordinate 103,055,313 of NC_071571.1, forward strand.
CCATGTACTAAATGCACATTAAAATTTGGAGCACATTCAACAAATTCCTAAACACGTCTCAGCTTAAACCAGAAGGAATCAAGCTCTGAAAACACTACACATAGCAAACTAAACTACAGTGAGAAGAGAGGATAGTCACTGATTTAAACTAAGACCGACCTGATTTTCTCTTAGCAGTCTCTTCCTTCCCAGCCCTAGAAATTTGTCCCTTCCAAGTTTATTTTGAAATGACTGGTATGATCTAGGTCTCAAAGCTATTAAGAGTCTACCAAAGGAAAAAATAAAGTTAGTGGATGAGTACAAGAGAGATGGCTAAGAACAGCTGAACTGAGGGAAAGGCAGGCAAAAGCCAACATTACATATTCTGCTCAGAGAAAGCCAGCTGGCCAACCCGTATGCACACATTGGCTAATTAAGAAGTATGTAGGTAGCTCACGCCTAGCCATACCAAATGTTATCTGCATTCTGGTGGGAGTGTGTCAAAGACAGATGAGGTTAACACACTGGGAGAAAGGGAATGGGTATAATACAAAGGACCAAAAAGCTAGAGAAAACTGGTATTTTCAAATCCTGTAAGAAGCAGAGTTTTAGCAAAAAAAATGTTCATTTAACTAAGTTTAACACTCTGTGTTCTTTTTTCTTCTTAACAGGAAAGTGCAAATGACTTCAGTATTTTATTTCACAACAAAAGCATCCTTCAGCAAACAGCTCAGAGAAGTGATTTCTTTCCAAAAGAGAGGTTAACTAATTATTAATGCTAAATGAAATGTGTTATGGGAGATCTAACAGCACTGCCAATTATTTTTTTCTTATGGAACTCAGTCCTTCTACACACAGTTACTCAACCAGAGTCAACTGCTACACAATGAAATGGCTCCTGGTAAATTAACATGTAATCAGATCAGCATCTACCTTTTCACCTACAGTGTCCAGTAAGAAAAAAGGGCTTGAGACAGAACAAGAGATTATTCAGGATATTTCCGTTAGAAGCTGGGGATGTGCTAAGAGGCACAAGACCAGCAATTTGGTACTGTGAGGAAAGAGACCATTCAGGTCACAACACACATTAAGAGGGCAGTGAAGTCCAGTAGCACAAGGTCAGGCTTTTCTGGGTTGCAATTTAAACACTATGCCTACAAAAAGAACATCTGTCTGTATTTTAACCTGGTATCTCCCACACAGAAATATGTCTAAAGCTTCAGATTAGCCAAATGGTAGAATGTGACTGTGACAAGGATGCAGTGGAGAGAGAGACTTGAGAGGACAATGCTGAGAAGGGTTTGTCTCTGGGAGGAAAGCACAGGGGACTCCATGATCAACACACAAATATTTTTTCTGCAGAATACTTTTTTTCTGTGTTACAGAACACAAACCAGAAGCCTTTAGTCTTGTCATTCCTATGCCTTGAAAAAAAACATGAATGTTCCATATCCTTTTTGTTTAAATTGAGAATGACCAGCTTATCCCTGTGGTCCATTTTTCCACTACCTCCTTGGACAGACAGACTTGCAGAAATGAAGCCTCAAACATGGCTGATGTCTCATGAAAATGTCAAAATGATGCTAAAGGATGGGAAACTGCCGAGAGCAAGCACTTAAAAATCTCATCAGAACATTATACAAAACAGTGTTCTGAAAGGTCAAAATTTCAGTGACTGCAGCCAGAAAAATATTTGTTCCAAGGTCTTAATTGAAGAAAACTACTTCAACACAGCTATTCTATAATCTTTATAGAGCAGTTTGCTTGATCTTTACAATGAAGACACAGAAAAGGTCATTAAAGGCTTTATTTGAGCAGAAGTAGTTTAAGGTTCTTGTGGTACATGGATCCCTCCAAAAAAGACTTCCTCTCAATCATTTAGCAACTGAAGGTGCTGCTGTAGTCCAGCACATATTACTGCTAAGTAGGATTAGGGAACATTTTAACTCCTTGGGTGCTAAAGTCAAAGCTGAATAGGTACAAAATCTAAATAGTAAAGCATTTTTCCTAAAAAGCTGATAATACATCAGATATATGCAGCTATAATGGACTAAATATACACTGCAATACATCCCTACTGGCAAGCCTGCCTCCTGCTGCAGGCTAGAACCATATTATTCTTTACAAGCTCAAAGGAAAACACATTCTGCATAAGAAAAGATTAAATAAAAGGCTATTTGTGTACACTGTACTATTTGAGATTGTATTTTTACCATCACCACTTCCTGTATGTGGTACACACTATAATACCTTCAAATACAATGAACAGAACATTTTACCAGGCTCATTTTGCCCTGTGCTCCATGGTGTCTCATTGTACTCACAATTCAGTTCTCTGGCAGTAACCAGCAAATAAATTACTAACCACTACTGGCTTTAGGTAGCACAGCAATTTAGTATTGTAGAGAGAACACTGTCTGAATGATACATGCAGTGGCTTTTGCAGATGAAAGGTGACAAGAACATTTTTATTTGGAAAATATTCACAAGGTCTTTTCACACAATTGCGACGGTTCAGTGCATGCACATTCCAGTGTCAGGGTTATGATGAAAGAACTAAGCTCCAACACAGTCTCAAACTAATGTGCCTAAGGCAACAGTCTGTTGCTGTATTAAGTGCAAATACAGTACCCAGCACGGACATGAGTCACAAATTTGGCAGATTTTACAGCATTTGACGATAAAAATATGACAAAACATTCTTGGTTCAGAAGTGAGAAATTCTTTTTTATTACATTTTTTCTTCAAGATTTGCACAATACTTGACACAACTTTGTGGTTAGAACATGCAATGCTGGGATTAGTTCTACTCTTTTGCTATACCTATTGTGCAATCTTAGAAACAGTGCCTTACCTCTTCCCTGCAGCAGTTTGCCCTCCCAGATTTTAGGGGATATATTAAAAAAATTGAAGAAAACAAAGCATCAGCCTAATAAACATACATTTCAGAAATATGTGCCATGAGCTAAGTTGTGTATATATATATATTTTTTTTTTTTCTTGGAGACTCCTCAGATACTAGCTAACAAATGGAACAGACTCATTGTCCTATCGGAGAGCATTCCTACATTTTAATTTGAAATGTTGAGATACCGAGATTCAAACCTACAAATTGTACAAATCTTTCTGCAATAAGCAAAATAAACTACTTATTTGAACTCCATTTTATGAAGGTGTCCTTTGTAAAATAAAATATAACAGTAAAACAGGCATGGGCAGTGACTACTCACAATCTCCAGAACAGCTTTTAATATACTCTGAAGTACCTACTCATCACATGCCAGACTACACTATACAGGGATAGGATAAAGTCCCTAAAAAACAGCCAACACTCAGGCAGCAAGAAAGATTTTCCAATACTTCAGCTGGAACTCACCACTACTGCCTACCAAAATAAGGAACGTATCTCATAGTCTAGGAATTTCTACTAGGAAGAGGAAAAAAAATGAGAGGACATACAACTCTTTCCTATGCAGAAAACAAACAAAATCTTTGCAGCGGTTCTGTTGCACTTGCCTATATAGTTTCTTAGGCTTCTACAGATAATCCCTATTTTAAGAGCCTGAGTTTACCCGTGCTTGGTTTCAAGTGTCAAGTTCCACAGATTTCACAACACTCTTCAAATGATTTCTGTGGTAGTAGTAGCAGCTAGACTTGTCAACTTCTTTATAACAAATATTCTCTAATAAAGAGTTTGACTGAATCTGTAGCTTTCTAATCAACCTTTAGTAAGATTTTTTCTCCTCTTTTATTTTAACTAAACACATATTTATCAGAGAATACAAGAACTTCATTGTACATAGAATTAAAGAATAGTTGAGGGGAAGAGACATTTAGAGGTCCATTTAAGTCTCTCAGTTATCTAGTCAGTCAGACATTTTCAACTTCAGTTGAACTTTACACAGACCAGGCTGAGTTTGTTACTTGAGCAGGAAAACACAGTAAAAGTAGTATGGAAAGTACAAAATTTCCTAACCGTAGGCACCTATAAATCAGGTAGCGACACTTCACAAGCAGCACACTGTAGAAGAAGAAAAAACTTTGGCCCAAGATTTAATTTACAAAATCCAATTCACTGACTGAAAACACCACACCCCAGTATGTCTTAGAGATGTGTTACATGGACTGACTTCAGATTTAAAGGTACTCTGGGCTCATGCATATGGTTCATTAGAGAGACCATGCTGCAGTAACAGCTGTATCTGAGCAAGAGACGACTCCTCTTTCACGTCACAGCTCGTCTTTAGGAATACCCCTGCACATCTTCCCAAAGGTTTTCTTGCAACTACATATTAAATATCAACAAAGTAAGGACTGAAACTTTTACTGGAGTAAATTGAGCATTTCCTGCTTCACAAATGCGCAACTAAAATTCCAAAATCTACCTATCAGAATAAAACCAACATGCTGACAACCTGGTGAAGTTCTGAGGAACCAACGATCACAAACAGCTGCAGCAAGTGGCTAAACCTGCTCCTAGAGAAAGATAATCTATTTCTCACTCTTATCACGATTCCTGCTATTTCAGCTTGTCTTGATTTCTACATTCTTAAAAGGAAGAAAACATCTACCATACCTTTAAAAAAAACCCAAAACCAACATCCTAAATAAAAAGCAGCACCTATCCCAAACAACTCCAAAGAAATTACCATTCATAAATCAAAACCAGGAGTGCTCCATCTCCCCTCACAAATATTAATTTCTTTTCACAATATTGCTGGAAGATGAAAATGCATTATTTCCTTTGTTTTGCAGATGGCAAATTAGGTTGACAGAAATAATGAAGGGAAGACAAAATGAAGTGAGGAGTTTGACCAATCTGCTACACTTGTAACATCAAAGTCTTTATTTTTGAGATTATTTTGCATTAGATAGTAGTTAATACTTGGTTAGACCATAGCTACTACTGACTTAATTTTCTGCAAGCAACCACTCTTTCTGCAGAAGGAAAAAGGTCAAACAGTCAAAGCAGATATCCCCATGTGAGGAAAACAGCACGTGCTCATAAAAAGCCCATAGCTCACACAAAATCCAAAACAAACTGAAAATAGGGAATTTTCAGGGTCGGTGTTCAACTTCCTTCAACATGGGACCCTCTCTTCCAGTAACCTTGTAAGTTAGAGAACTTACTTCAGCTTCTGCCACAGGACTCTTAGAGCAGTAACCTAGACTGTATAAATGCATTAACCCCAGACATTTGTACAGTTTGTCATTTAAAGTGGAATATCATCCAAAAACCCATCAACTCATAATGCAATTCTGCTATGTGCAGCAGGGCAAAAGAGCAGTGCTGCTCTAATACAGAGCAGAAGGTAAAGGTTAGCCACACAGCAAGAAGTAGAACACAGCAAGAAGTCATGCAAATACGGACAAGAAGCACTCGTTTCACTTCTTTTGCAACACACTCCTCCCATTTCCTTCCTCTACTTTCTCTGAAGTTTCCAGTCTCAAACAGATTCTGAGATCCTCCCACTGCAGATGTCACTCCACTCATCAAGATTATGGGGAGGGGGGGGAAATCAAAGCAGTTTGTTGGTATCACACTTCTAAACTCATATGGAATTAATTACTGTTTATGTCTTTCCAAGACACTGCAAAAAACGCATAAAAACTAACATTTTGTCAAAATATCCTTGCAGGTGCTATGTCAACCAACTGAATATTGTTCGGCATGTAAGACCTAAAAATTACTAGCAGAGCATGACAGAGGAAAAGAAGAAGGATTTCAAATATCTATAAATGACCTTTAAAATTCTTCCATGTGGATAAAAAATAAAGAAGAAAAAAAAAGTGTGATAGTCTTCAACATCTCATAGGAGTATTGAAGACCAAGTATCCAAAAAGGTCATGTTCAAAGGATAGGACACTCTCAAATAATTATTTAGATTCATAGATCCTAAACCTGCATAAACCCATCTGTATCAAGACCAATCCAAAAGAAGACACCAAGAAACCTCCAACAAAGCCCTGTAAGGTGCTGAGAAAAGGTAGAAAGCAAAATAAGGAGGGAAGAGATGAATCCTTTTCCCAGATGAGTCTTGTACAGCTCCCTTCTAGGATGCTGAATTCCTTCCTTATTTAAAAAAAAAAAAAAAGAAAAAAAAAAGCCTTAGGAATGAATTAATCTGTTTACATAATGTTATTTAGAGTGAAAAAAAAAAACATTGACAAACACGGCCTGAACAGACAGGATAGCACAACCCTGAAAACATGTGAGCAGGGAAAACAGTGCTTTGCAACAGGGATACCTAAAAAAGATTTCATATAAACAGAGAGTTGAAAAAGGAAAGCACTGATGAGAAGGTACCCGAACGAACAAGAAAGTAAGATCAAATATCATTATTTCTTTTTTTTAAATTTTTGGACAGAAACTGTTTCACAAGTCTGAAATCCTAAATATTAATTGTTTAGTAAAAGGAACACACAGGGTCTTTACAATAAGGAACCCTCTGTACAATAAGTACTCTCTGATTTATACAGAAATAGTACAGCTGTCTATATTCAGGACAAACTTTCAGAACAGCAGTTCTACCAGTTTGAGACTATGGAATTCTCCATTATTTCAGATAAATTTTTGAAGGGCTGTGGGCTTGCTTAGTAGTGCAGCATGTAGACTGGATACATATATTACAAATGAACTTGCAAAACCATAGTCTTAAGTAATTATTAACTTTTACAACAGGCTTGGGAAAAGGTGACTTTTTCTAGAAAAGCATAAAACAGTAAGACGTTGGATATCACAATGGCATCCCAGATTGCAGAGGAATGGCAGAATCTTTATCAATAAGCCAGTATTATCTTGCAAAAAAAAGGCTGACCAAATTATAATCATATAATTTCCTCTCAGTAACCAAGAAAATTGCTGCATGGAAAGCATTTACATTTTATGAAAAAATGGATTTTAAACTGAACAGCTTAAAGTACAAAAGCTGGAAGTTTGTGGAACTTGCATAACATACACATGATTTTCATTAAAGAATGGTTAGGAATTATTTAAAAGCAGAAACTCCTCCCTGATTCTGAGAGACTTGTGTTGAAGCCTCTCTTTATGCATAGAGACACATACTCCCTACCAAAAAATGGGAAGGATAAAACATAAAAAAGAAATTAATGTTTAGGAATAGGGTTATCTCTGGTTACCTCCTGGCATTATCAACAAACAAACACTGCCTCTCCCAGAATGGTGACAAATCTTCCTTTCAGAAGTCAGACATCAGCCCTCATTTCAGTGTGGCAGGAGTGGCTCCCACATAGTGACAAGGGGCATCATTCCTTCTGAACCACTTATGCTATTTCTACAGCATTCCTTCATGTGGGCCAGTAAGGAACTGAACTGCTGCCAGAATTCAAGACCAATCTGAAGGACACTTGTCAGTATTGTATTATTCTCAAGTGCATTTCTCTATTCTCAGATTAACCCTTTGTCTTTTCATGGAGGATACTACCATTATTGTTCATACACAGGCTGGCTGCTCTGCAAGGAATCATTGGATAAAAACAAATAGAACAGCTTGAATAACGAATTGTTTTTCTTCTTTAAAGAATTCCAAAGGATAAAAAAAAGGACTAAGTTCCTTTGCAGATGTTCTCAATATTCAAATAAATATTTCTGAATAAATTCTCTTATAGCTAATTATACTTCAACTACTTTTTGGATTTCTCCTTCGGCAACAGAAAATAAGATTGTTTCACTTTCAGTTTCTCACTCACAAGCTTACTCAGAGTCAAGCACCGGAAGAGACTTTTTCCATTAAGTTATAGCACAAGTAATGTACAGAAGACATAGATGGATTTGTCTTTCTTTAAAAAGAAATATCAGAAACTGCACTTTTAACAGGCAAAATGAAGTCCAAAGAAGTCTTACTTATACAACCAGCTAATTAGTAATTTAAATAATTTTTAAATGACTTAATTAAGAATCTGTATAGCAGAACTTGGTAGAATGTACCACAGCTTTACAAGACTACCACACACAGGCAGTACAAGAAGAATGCATCCTCTCACTATTAAAAATTAAATTAGTCAGGAAAAACACATTAACTACAACAGCTGAAAATTTATCAAGCCTTCAGCCATAAGTTCAGCAAGGAATCTCAACAGAACAACTAAAATTAGAATATAATATTTTCCTCGCACTATTGGGCCAAATTCCAGGTTGAACTGGTCATTGCCATAAGCACACTGCTCTAGCTGAGCCTGCAGGGAGCCTGGGGGGACTAGATGGCAGGGTTAGATGGGGGGTCAGAGGGGCCTTCTGGCCTCAGCTAGTCCATGATTCTGTCCCATGAATCAGAAATGCAGATGTTCTTTACCTCAGCAGCAGGATGGCTACAGGCTGCTCTCTCCTCCTGCTGACATGTTCAACACAGGGCAAGGTTTGTGTCTTCTACATTCTCCAGAAACTTATGCTACATAGTTAGGACAGCATTTATTCTAACAAATCCTCACATAGCTGGCCAGAAGAACCAGTGCATCTTGTGAGTATGGGTGTCATACTCAAATTGTATCAGTACAACTGTGTAGAATGCAAACATCATATTCCTACTAAGGGAAAGACCTAGGTATCAAAATAAACATTCAAATGGAAAAACAACATCACCTCTCAGAATCAGACACAGATAAGTTTCCAGAGTGCCTGAAGGGATTGTCCTTTATTCTCAATAATCTCTCAAAATAAAGGAGATCCTTGATTCTACAAAGAGGAATTCTATTCCAGGGAAATAAAAGAATATGCTGGCCCAAGAACTCTTAAGAGCCAAAGACACTTATTGCAAAATCCATTAGTCCTCCCTATTAATCTACAAGTCTATAAACTTGAATGTTCACAGGTGCTTCCTCTTGAGTCTTTTTTAGGATGAGCTATGGGTTCAAAGGAAACACCTGCACAGTTTAGCTTAATATGATACACTCTTTAAACTACATGGAGAAGTGGAGTTGTAAACGTCAGGTTTGATCTACAGGTTATTACTCAAAGATGTTGCTAAATAAATACTTTTCAGTTAAGAAAGACTACAGAGTCTACCAGAATAAAACTTAAAAGCCTCCTTATCAGCACTTTGACAAAGGTAAGATAAGCAAACCTACTGCCAAACAATTTTCAACTCCTTCCACAGGAATCTACTTTCCCTCTGGAAACCTACAGATCTCCAAGACAAGATATTTCATAACTATGCTATATGTTGTTACTAGAATCTCAGTAATTTCTATTTAAATCTTCATAAACTAATGATAATTTGTCAATCTAAAACCAAGAAAATCCTCGACTTATCTGCAGCACTGCCAGAAAGAACATGACTTAAAACACACACAAAGGCCCTTCACAGGCTAAGAACAGATGAAGGGCCAACACCTATTCACAGTCCTTCAGTTATAGCAGGATTCAGGGCAGGTAAAGCAGGTAGCTGGAGTGCTACCACTCATAAGAAGAATCTAAAGCAGTAAGTGCAGGACAGAAAGCAATCTTGGCTTACTCATGGGTTCCCAAATGGATAACAGAGGTTTTTGTCTTGGCTAAATTGTGAAGACATGCAACATATTCAACAGGCTTTATTGCCACCTCTTGGCCATCACCAAATCTCGCAAAAAATAACAACAAAATCATCTGTCAGCTCCTTTACAGAAATAATCTTTCTTTGGGGGAAAAGACATAGCAAGGGAACAGATGGAGTGGAAACAGAGAACAAGCAGAATACTTGTTTGCAGACAAGTATAACTATTTAGGGCTGTAAAACTACAGTGAGTACTGCAGCTGACTTTCATTGAAGTTTTACTGTGTCATCTGGAGAATCAAAGGGAGTGGAAAGCAAAGAACCAGTTATTTTCAAGACAAATACCTAGATTTTTTTTTTTAATTTGTTTAAAAAAGGTAAAACGGGTGTCAAGACACCTGTTTCTTCTAGAAGTCAAAAGATGAATAGATTAGCATTACCCACACATGAAAGACAATAACACTAATGAAAGGCACATTTTCCCTTCATTATTAAATTAGTAGTAAGAACCCAGATTAGTATGTTGCTGAAGAGTACAGAGCACCACAGAAAGTTGGTTTCCCAGAGTTAGTTGTTTGTTGCACACAATATTGAAGGAAACAAACAAGAGGAAGACACTTCCACGAACCAGCTAAGAAAGTGATCTGGCCAACAGAGCTTGAAAGGTTTGATAGCCAGATACCTCTTAAGTAGGAGTAATGCAAAAGGCTTGGAAAGAGAAGGGAAACCATAGGAAATGTCTTTACGCATAAGCTCATTTCTGCTGTCATCAATCAATGGAACTTTTTGAAATCTACCACAGAACACTTGGGAATGTGTAAGGGTTATTTGGGGTTTGTTGCACTGAATACATTCTGAAGCCCAGAGAGGACAGCAAAAAGTACTTTGTACCTCTGATGCTTTCCAGCCTCATGAATGTAAGATATAAGGCAAGGAAGAGTTGTTCCAATACTCTCTATCTCCAGCAAGCTACTCAAGGATAGAAAGCAGATGACAGGAGAAGAAAATATGTAAAGCTTTCCTCCTCAGAGTGCATTTTTAGTTTTTGCCTCTAATATAGCCCCTAATTCTGTCTCTAATGTTGTTAATGGCTTTTCTTAACATAAACCAGTGTGAAATCAACCCTCTTGTGACATTATCACTACCTAGAGCACTCTGTGTAGAAGCCATGGACTTGAGGAGCATTTATTCATATGTTGCTTGCGAAAGACAAAAGCAGTTGCAGCAGACATAAGGATCCTTCATCAGATCCAGGGAAATAATCTAAAATAAACTAAGGCAAAGACATACTCTCAAGGGCTTCATGTCTCTACATGAATATTTAGTCTTTAAGCAAGGTGGCAATAAAGGTCCTCAACTGCCTCCATAAGCTTACAGAAGAACTTTTAAGACTTTTCTATGTTCTGGAATAATAATGAACTGACAAAAAAAAAGAAAAAAAAACCTAAAGATGTTAGCAGAGCTCTGACTTCTGTTATTCTGTTAATAAAATCATTCAGTGTAATAACACAAAATGCAAGACTGAGTTTGTGCTAATATTTATTTCATACCATCTGTCACTAGAGTCTAAGTAGAGTCTAATCATGTAGTTAAAAAATAGTTTGATTTGGAGACTAAATGACCAATCAACATTTATAATACTCCATCTGCAAGAGAACACAGAAAAGAAGAAACACCAAACAGTCATGCCCAGCCCATCCCTTTATAAGGTAAGATTCAAAAAATGTCAAAAGTAGGTTGTTCTGAGTGTGTATATTAACAGTGTGGTAGCAGGTTAATCATTACATATTTTGTGATCAATAGTTTTTTCCAGTTTTAAAGAGGACCAACTGCACTAGTCTCTCAGGCAATTTCATTAGCCTAAGATGGTCTAAACATGGTAAATCAGTTCAAGAAATACAATTTGTTTTCCTGCCTGTATGGCCAATACTGAGGAAGAAGTTCTGAATACTGAGGAAAAAGTTCTAGCTCAGTCATTTCTAGGTGCCCATATTTCCAATAAAAAGGAGATCCACGACCTTCCACCTAGTTAAGCTAAAGCTGCAACAGCTTATGGAGTTTCTAGCAATTTAGACAGGGTGCAAAGAAACTGGGTTTTTGAGAATGACTGGTGACCACTGATTTGTAAACACAGATATTCAATTTTCAGTGTATGCTTTTATTCCTGTGGATAAGTGGTAACATAGCAGTACCTCCTACAACTAATGCCAAGCAAATACAGAAGCTTCACACAAGCACTCATTTAGCCTGCTTCTTAAAAGCCCCTTTCCTCTAAGAAGTCACCAATTGTGCAAGCCTGTTGGAAGAAACTGCACACAGACTTCAGTTTGTGGCACGGGGCTTGCTTTCTTACACAACATCTGTCCCAAGCTTTAATGTCTGTAGTATTCTGAGTTCACAGACAATTTTGAATAATCCTCTGAGTGGGAGAAGAAAACACAAAGAGATGGCAATAGACAGGCAGAAATATTTGTATTTGAAAGATTGAGCTGTCCTCTTTGTGAAAGAACCAAAGGCTCTCTGATCAACTGCCCACACTCAGTGATTACTACAAAAAAGCCAGGAAATAGGAAAAGGGACTCACACACTACACACTGAAAAACTGACTTTGCCACAAGAAAGGCATCATGGTCCTCTGGGTGCCAAGAAAAACATTGGTACTCCTTGACATTTTAGCTTGCAAAATGCATACAGAAAAGTAGAACTACTAAGGGGAAGGTGGAGTGTAAAAAGACACAGACAGTCAATGGGCTCACCACTACCTTCCCAGAGTAATATTCTGCTGTACCTCAAACCCTACAATTTTATTTGAACAGAGCATTTCTCAACCTTGCACAGAAAGCTACTAAATTCACAGAGGATGAGATTAAGGTCCCCAGCTGATCAAGTCACAAGGTCAGCAGGGAGTGTGAATTTCCACCCCAAAGAATGAAGAAAAGCAAGAGACATCCAACACTGCACAAACCTCAAATATAAAGAACAGTTGAAATACCTTGACATCTCAGACAATGCTGAAGATCTGTTGCTCTGGGGACTTTTACCCAGTGAACTATAGCAAAGGATTACTGCAGAAGAAGGAAAAGAAAGCACAGGTTCCTTGCAGCTAGACAGCACCTGCACAGCAGCTCACCATGTCCCTACCTACAGTAACCAAGACTTGAGGACAACCAAGCTACAATCAACTCGCATACTGAAAACACCCACACCCTTGCTGTTTCAAAATTACAGAGAAGGAAGTGCCCCCAACCTCCAAATAATGGCTTGTCTATAATTTGTCAAAATGAATTATTTTAATAATAGTTAATAATTTCTTATAGACATGATGATCTCACCCTTTCCTAGTATTCCAAAATTAGACAATTTTTTCCTGGAACGTAAGTACATTCGGACTGCTCCACATCTGTCCAATAGCTTTTTGTTCCTGTAAGCATCACTCACTTACTTTTCTCCATTAAAGATTTGTTTTATCCCATCGATATTATGCGATTCAGGGGCATAATATCCCCTTTCTTCCGTATCACATGGGCTGCAGAAGAAAGGCATGGAACACAGTGACAGTGTCCAGGCAATTTCCACAGGAGCTCTACCTGATAATGCCAATATTAAATAATAATACTGATATTGGAATGTGCTGCTCAGGGAGGTGGTGGATTCAATGCCTCTGGTGGTGTTTAAAGAAAGACAGGACACGGCACTTAGTGCCACGGTCTACTTGATGTAACAGTGTTTGGTCACAGGTTGGACTCAACGATCTCAGAGATCTTTTACAACCTAATTGATTCTATGATTCCGTAAAATATTTATTTTATTCGGGAGTTTAAAGTAAAAAAAGAATCCTTTGATTTCTTATTGCATACGTAGCCTTTAGGGAAAAAAAAAGACACAAAAAAACCCCCAAAAAACCCTCCACCAAAACAAAATACCCAACCAAACAAGACTGAATATTATCAATGGTACCTCGAGAGTCTGACAGGATCTAGAATGAAGAACTGAGCAACTGAGGCTGGCGTTCTCTCATTCCTTGCCCTTCCTTTGTTGCCTGCTGTCACCTGTGCAGCGCGAGTTGCCGCGCTTCATCCACATCGGCGGCTGCCTGGCGCTGGCAGGGAAGGCAGGGAACGCGTTATCCTGCCGAGCTGCCAGCAGCCTCGGCGGGCCCGGCACCGACGGAGCAACTCCCGAGGCTGCAGGGAGCAGCCGAAATTCCCGACGCGGAGGCGGGGCGCGTGTGTTATGTGCGTGTGTGTCTGTGTGCTATGTGTGTGTACACTGCCATGCCGCGCTCGGCACCCGCGCCCCGCTCGCCCGTGCCGCCTCACTGCCTTCCCCGCACATTCCCGGCCCTGCCTCCCGCGGGAACCTGCCGTAGGCGGCGGGCCCCTCACGCCGGGCGGCGGGGCAGGAGCCAGGCTCGGCGGGCCAGGCGGTGACAGCGGCGGCCATGGCCCCCGCCGCGGCGCTGCCGGGCTGACAGCGCGGCCGGACGGAGCAGGGCGGGAGGCGCGGTGCCCGCCGCCCGGGGGGACACGGCGGCAGCGGTGACACCGCCGAGGCGGGCACCGGGTGGGCGCTCCCCGAGCTCAGGGACAAGGGGGCGGCACCCCGCGGGCACCGGGTGGGGCCGGGGTCCCCGCCGCGCGCCGGGAAGGTGCGCTCCAGTCCTTACCTTCTCTCGGGAGCACGGCAGCGGGACGCGTCCTCCTCCTGCCGCTGTCTCTGTGGACGGCGCGGCCGCGGGGAATCGGGCAGGGCAGCGAGTGCCGCCCGCAGTGCTCAGGGGCTGAGGCTCAGCCGCGGCACCGGGGATTGCAAACACCCCACCCGCCCTTCTCTCCTTCTTTCTTTCTTTCTGTCTGTCTGTCTGTCTTTCTTCCTTCCCTTCCTGCCTCCCTTCCTTCTCTCCCTCTCTCTCCCTTCTTCCCTCTCTCCCTCCCTCCCTCCTTTCCTCACACCCCGCGCCGCCGCTCGGCTCCCCCCGCCCCCCTCCCAGCGGCGCTCCCATTGGCCGCGCGCCGCCCACGTGGGCCTCGCGCAGGGCACGGGACGCGGGCGAGCGGTGCCGCTGCCAACGACAGAGCGCTCGGGGCAGGGTGGGCAGCGCAGCGCTTCTCTCCATTCCCAGTGCCGTCCCCATCCCGAAGGAGACGGGCGCGGACGCCCGCACGGCGACGGGAAATAACGGGCTCGCGGGATGCCACACACGGACGGGGCTGGGATGAGGACTGGGATGCGAGTATTGCGCATGTGCGACGGGGGGGTTGCTGGGGGCAGCCGCGCATCCTCTTGGGCTGCGGTCGCTGGAACCTTCTGGAAATGGCGGCGGCGGCCCCGGCCCCGGCTGGTCACGGGGCGAGGTGGCGGAGGAGAGCTTTTCCAGTCCCTGCCGCGGGACGGGAGCCGACCTACAGCCACCAGCGCGCCCCGCTTCGCTTCGCCTCACCCAGTCCTGCCGCTGCCGCCCCCTCCCCGGGGAGGGGTTTTTCCGGCGGTGATGGCGCAGTGAGTTTTAGCTACCCGGCGCTTTGCGCGTGCGCGGCGGGCGCTGCCCATCCCGTTCCATCCTATCTTCTATGCCATCACCGGGCGCTAGTGAGTACGGAGGGGCTGCGGCTGAAGGCCCCGCAGTTTTTGGGAGAAGCCCCCGGACGCAGGTGCGTGTGGCGCGGTGCCGGAAAGCCCGGGGTGGCCGTTCGCCTTCGCGAAAGGCTGTGGGATGCCGATCCCGCCGCGCCTGGGGGTCTGGTCAGTGTTGCGTCCCCCCACCCCCCACTCAGGCACAATTCCCATCTGCCCGCCGCTGCAGAACAAGACAACTTCTGGGTTTCCAAACCAGTTTTTGGGGGTGCTCTGCTTGTACAAATGAGCCAGACGTCATATAAAGACATCTGAGGGGTTACGGAGTTGACTGACGATGTAGCCCTAGTTGCAGCTTTGGAAGGGGGGTCAATTCATCTGCACTCGTGAAAGGTTTTGTATCTGCTTGTAACAATAGTAGTATGTGGCAGGACTTAAGGAACACGTCTGGTGCTGTACTCGTGGGTTCTCGAGTAATGCTCTCCAGATCGCTTCTGGGAGGTGCTGAAGGGCCGCCAGATGTAGTATTTTGACACGGTAGCTAAACAAAGTCCTTTAGCATAGTTTTAATTGCTGTGGTTACTCTGCTACTGGATTGCTTTCATCTGTTATTGGGTAGACATTCCTTAATACTTCCTGTTCAGAAAAGTGGGGGTTTTTCCGTATCAAACTATAACTTTGATTGAGGATACGTACTGTGTGTACTTGCTGTACATTCTGACCCCCCCCCCCGCCCAATGATGTACCAGCATGGATAGAGGATGGCATCAAAAATCTCTCATATTCCCGTGCTCCACAGCTTACTGTTCAAACTTCTCTCGTTTGCTTTCGCAATCTTCCTGTACAAGTGCTGGTACAGATAATTTGTGTTGTAAAGCAACTGCCTTCACTTTAATTTCATTCTGTTAGTGTACAGTGGGTACTATCCAGTGGCCAGGAAAAGCTCTGTCAGTGTGAATGACCATGTCACAAAGGGAGTTGCCTTCAAATTCTTTTGTGTTCAGTTGATGGCAGAGGCTATCTCTAGAAGTGGAAAACTCATTGAATAGCAAACACCCTATGGAATGTCAGCATAAGTAGAGTAAAAGCAGTTTGCAAAAGCAGAATAATTTTTCTTTTCATGGTATTATATATGGATCCACATGGAAAAACATGACAGGCTACAGGTGTGGCCTGCATTGTGATACTGGATTTTGATCCTTGTGCATGAGTAGTGTGGAGTTCCAGGAATTTGGTGTGTGTTAGGTGTTCATAACCAGACGCTGAGGTAATGGGGAAGGGGTCTCATGAGCAATATCTGCAGCAGCAGATGTTAAGATCTGATAATAATATATGTCAGTAACTGGAAAAAATACTGTTCTTTAAACTTTTTGTAAGAACTACTGTTTGGACTAATGAAAATCATCAGTCAGTTGACTGCTAGTTGCTACCCCTACATTCATTTCTTGCCCTTGTTGCCAGCAGCCCCTCCCTTTTATGTCTAGCACAACTGCAAGATGGTTTTGTAGCTGCATGGCATTGGTGTGATTAGGACTTCCCTTGATCTGCCCTCCCATCCTGTGTCACCAGCCCTGTGAAATACTGGTTTTCAGGCTAACAGGTCCAGCATCTGGTTGAACTGTGTCATTGCTGAATTCAGTCTAGTAACTGAAGGACTGAAAATTTCAGACTGCAGTACAAAAACCTGACAAAAGAACTTGCAGGATGCCACACAGGTCAAAGCGTGTGCACCAGCCTCTAAGAGGTAACTGGCAGGTCAGCCTGTGGGGCCAGCAAATATCTTGCACAGGTGGAATGGGATTCACTGCTTCTCCCTATTTAATGACAGAACACTGTCCCAGATAACATTTTTCTAGCAGTGTGTGGTGGTAATGGAAATCCTTTCTGTTATCCAACATCACATACTTCATTGGGTATCTAATTCCCTATTAGAATTCCCTATTAGAATTCCCTATTACTCCACACTACCTTCACCAAAGGAAAGAATTGTCACCTCCCACTCTCATAGTCCAGTGGATTCTTCTGGTGTCTTGTGCTTCTGTGTCCTAAATCACATTTCCTTTCTCAAGGCTACCTATTTTAAAATCTTCTCAAGGTAGTCTTTATTTTTTCTTCCCTAGTTTCTTCTTTATATTCCACTTTTATAGAATTAATATAGTATGTGAGTTCTTTAATTTTTTGCCTCATTCAAGGAGAGGAAAACAAGACCACTGAAACACAGAATCAGTTCTGTTGGTGCTACAGTAACAGTTTCAGGAATGTGTGGACTGGTGCAGTAGCTGACTCATTTTTTGCTTAACTCACCACCCAGTATTCTTACAATCCAGGATATTAACGCTTGATCGAAACTGCAGAATTGCAAGTGTGCCATTATTTGACAGGTTAGTGCTACTGCCTAAAATTAATATTAGTGACCCTCTGCTATTGAGGATAATGAAAATTCTGTCCTGTTAATATTTGTTACCAAAAATGTCCTACTACAAATGTATATAGTAAAATACACATTTTTAATACTGGTAAAAGCAAGCATAAGGTATTATCTACAGCTATTCAAAAACAGAACAGAGAACTGGGATGCATCAATTCTTGCACTATTCTGGAACTCTTTCATAATGATCACCTTGTTAATTCTCATCACAATCCTGTGTAAGTTACCATTGTGAAAATAATTTATTGTATGTAGTAAATAGCTACATGTAACAATGCAGAATATGTATTTCTACTTGATATGTTTGAAATGTTCAAATTTCAACAAAACCTGAAATAACGCAAGATGTGATTTTTTTAAACCATTTAATACAACGATTGTCCAAACTTTTTTGAGGAGAAACCAGGACCATAAAGCCTCATATAACTGACGAATGAAGTGGGTAAGATGAGAGAGAATAGTTACTTTATTTGTCTACAATCATTTCATAGTCCTGTAGCTGCCTCCAGTACTCAGTTTAAAGAGTGATGTATCAGATTTGTGCCATGCAGTAGGGATAATGTAAATTATCCTCTTCAAGTGATTGGCAGATTCTCACATGTTACATCAAAATGACTGACAGCTTGTTTGTGGAACATCACTAACAATCTCCAAAATACGTGAACTGTGGAAAATATGGCAACTGTGAAGGTCCATGTTCTGCTCATAAGACAGACATCAAAATTGTCACATGCAGCTGGAATAAACTGGAGAGAAAAGTGCTATAAGGCTACAAATGCTGTCTGGCTTTAAAAATGGGGGGAGTCTGGCATTCAAGAGCTTTGTTTTTGTATAGTTGGATGTTTCAACCTTGGCAGGTCCAAAACTATGTTTCCCCACTTCAACACGATTGTGCAATCCCGTGGGATTTCACTGTTACATACCAAACCATGAATAACTGTAGCACAGTATCCTTCCACAATGCATGCAACATCCTCACTTACATTCAGCATGTATTTCAAAGGTTAGAATAAGGTAAGGCTGTATGAACTAGAATAAAGTTTTGCTGTTAAAATGGAACAAACACTGTACTCAGACTGGGATACTAAAATGAGTCTGTCTTTGCATCAAGATGTGAGATGCCGTCTGCCTCATCTCATGTCTCTAGAAAAGTGCCACATAGTGCCAGATGCCTGGCCTGCTACAAGGCCTGAAGCTATTACAAACATGGAGTGACCTTTCAGAAGAGCATTTAGAGACTTTAAATGACAGATAAGATTTCAATCCATGTACTATTTTCTTCTGTGCACTATGTTCTGGACTACTTCTACACAAGACTTTTTTTCATGCTTGTTTGGAAACTGCTTCACTCGAGTTGTACGTATGTATTGGATTTTCTTTTCCATTTGTATGCAATTCAATTATTTCATTTTAGAAATATAGTAATATGGAAGAGATAGCAAGTTTCTCATACAAATGATTTACAGATATATTATGTTCCCAGAACTACCAACAGTAATACTGCTTTTTTAATGGCATGTGAAGGAACTTCACAGAGCATGTTGAAATAAAAGTGGTGTATCAACAGACTACACAAGATAGCCATTATGCAGGCAATCTGTAAAAACAGAATTTAACTCCAAAGAGGGAGAATAGTTTGGTGAAGTACTATTAATCAGACTATCAAAACAAACTAAATATAATATAGAATAAAATTATAAATTATACAGTTAAGCTTCATCTGTCTCATCAGTTGTAATGCAAATATAAGTTCCATGACAGATTTGAGATGAGGCAGACACAGGATGGTCTCAGGTGACTGATGTGTCCACATTTCCTAATTTACATGGAAATGTATGTCTGTATAGCTAAAGTATTTGCCCAATTTTATAGGTATAGGTATGAAGTGTCAGTATGCACTCAGTTTTTTAAAAAATTATCTTCAGATTTTTTATATTGAAAGAAATTCCTCAATTTCACACAGATTAGTTATTGAAAGTAGCTGGTTCACAGGTAATAATGTCAAAGAAGGATCTGTGAATCAAAGATCCAGTGTCAGATATTATTACCCTTAAGCACATGCTAAACTGTTTTGGTATATTCTATCTTCCCCCAACTCCATATGTTGTCTGTACTAAATAAACTTGCACAGGAAATTAGTTGGTTTTTGTTGCTATTAATTCTTTTAGTAGAATACTGCTGCTCTTTGAGGCTTTACATTTTTCCTGATTACAGAATGATAGTAAGAAGAATTAAGCTTAAGAAGAACCACTTCAAACTGAACCTACAAGATTTTTTATACAGTGTGGCTCAGATAACCTTTCTTGTTTGTTCGATTATAAATTGCTAATAAAAGTAACATGATGAAGTTTTGTCAGATAATCTCCTTTCAATTTTGTTCCTTGTGCATTTGTCAGATTTGTAATTTAAGTTTGTTGCTTCTTCAAAGTGCTTTAGAAAAAGCTGAAAGAATTTTCAATGACAGATCAAAAGATGTAACTTTTCATCTCTCTTTGACCGTAAGTGGACACTTTCAGGGAGTCACTTTACACAGTCTACAGAACCACTTTTCTTACAATCTGGAATTATGATTAAATTCTGCTGTAGTTAAAACCACAGTAAGTTAGGCAGTCTAATTGCTGTTATTTTTCTTTTAAACCAAAACATTAGAATGTACATAATTTTACTGAGATTTAAGATACTTTATTCTTTTCAGACAGTTCATCTTATATTACAAAAATCCTTAGAGATCATCTCGAACTCCAAAACCTGGTCCTTTGGGTGGTTCAGTCAGGGAAGTAAGGCCACCAGCTGGCTCACAAGAAAAACGTCCACTCCTGAAAAATGAAAGTAGTTTATTCATTGCTGGTATTGATAATAACTCAGCTTCTGTTTAACTGTTGGATAGAAGACAGTCACAAATCACTTAAGGCTGAAGCCACTATTTTTGTTTTGTTCTTCCCATTTAACCTTCAGAAAAATGTGTGATGTAGCTGTTAAATTGAAAGGATTCTAAATTCAAGTACTGACAAAAAAATTCATAAGTGAAATGCAAGCTAGGACCACTTGTTTTCTTTTATATCCATTTATAGGTTGGCCAGGCAGCATCAAACTTTATAATCACAGTTTTGTTATTGGCGCTTCCCTGTGTTTTTTTGAAACTGTATTGTTCTTGTATTCAAAACATCTTTATAGAAACAATAGGAATAGGTAACACCCAAGTCAAATTAATTTCCCCATTGACACAAATGTAGGTGGGCTAACAAAGAACAGTGGGAAATAACAGATAAGAAAACTTCAGAAGTAACACCCCTCTGACTAACTTACAGTCTTTGGTTTTTATCAGAAATCAGAAAAAACCAACACAACCAACAAACCAGCCAACCAGCAGAAATTTGTTGGTTTAAATGATCTAGACAAAAATTCCAACAGGTGACATCATTCACCTATTAAATACTAAGACAAATCAGAATTCATGTTTTCACATTTCATTCTCCTCTGGTCAGTCATCAAGAACATGCAAATTCTCAGCTCTTTCCAGTTTCTTTTGGCTTTGAATGCATGCACTTCTGTTCAGTAAATTAATTAATGCTTTTTAGCTGTAGGCTGTGAACTCAAATCACGTGAAAAGTAATTTAGTTTCTCAGAAGAATCACCCTTTGTGTAAGTGACCAATATAATATATGTAATTTATAAATACAGGCAATTATATATTTTAGCTTATTATAAACATAGCATACCTTGGGCCTGGTTTGGGAACTTTGCCAGCCTTTAGCTCGTCAATTATGTCTTCAATATCTTTGGGTGTCAAATCTTCCTGTAAAACAAAAAAAATTAAATCACTGACAAAACTGAGAGAGTCATCAGTTACACTAAATGCAGCACTTCAAATTTATCAGATCAGTGTGACCCTAGCACAGGTAATTTTGATCCTATCCATTAACACACATAGTGGTTTAAAGAATGAGGGAAATTGAAGTCTGCTGTCATTTTAATGTTGAGACTTTATTTCGTGTGTAGTTGCAGAAATTAATGTTAAAACAAACAATGCTGATACAGGCCAAGGGTTTGTGTTTTCAGCTTCCTGATATTAGGGAGCTGGATCTCTGCCTACCCACTACACATATGCCATGACACATGATGTGTGTCATGCAGAATGGTGTCAGCTGCAACAAAAAAATTTTGGGTACAGTTCAAGACAACACTTCTTACATTAGTCCATACTTTCCAACAGACTGCTTTAAAATGCTTTCAAAAGCTTATTAATTACCTATTTTAAAAGTTCCAGATTTACAGGCAGACCACAATCACAAAAATCACAGAAATCACTCCTCTTGTATAATAAAGACAGTAACTGAAATGAAAAATACACTCATACACCTGATACAAATTAAGTTTTCCAGCAAGAGGGCAAGAAACTAAAAGATGCTGTAAGGAAAGGAGCTGTTCCTGTCAACAGGAATTGGAAAACTGACCACAACTTCACAATCTGGAACAACTGAAAAATACAGGTAAGCCAGCAAAGAAGATTAATAATTTAAAGAGAATGCAGTACTCACATAGTAATTGTCATTTATTTGTACCATTGGTGCGTTTACACAAGCACCTAAACATTCCACTTCTATCAGCGTGAAGAGCTTATCGGGTGTTGTTTCTCCAACTTTAATACCTAAATCAATAAATTAATTAGGCTCAGCAATGGTTATGAACAAGAGTAATGAAGCATAAATCTAAGTGCTCCAGGGACATTGCATTACTTGTAGTTGGGCCTTAAAAGGATTTGCAAAGTTAAACCCCTTTAAATGAGTCCAAAATGTTTCCATTAAACAGAAGTTTCTAATAAACGATTAAGTCAGTTTTCAGATACATTTCTGAGACCTTGTTTACAGGTATGAATCACTGAAAAATAACCATGAAATGACAATTCTAAGAAATACAACAGATCTACTCAAGAACATTTTAGTAATCAATACAATAAAATGAAAAAATAGGGACACATAGCTTTTATGTGCTGATAGGAAATGCATTCATTTACAGTGTTGAATATTCCCAAATTAACCAACATCCAAATATTGTTAGCTACAAATTCATAAACTTTCGAGTTTATACACAAAAGATGATTTACCAAACTGTACACATACTTAGGATCCATGGCATCTTACTATTCTACTGCTACAGATACAGACCTTCCCCAAGAGGTTAGTCCAAGTAACATCTCAGGGGCTGATCTCTACAAAATATTCCATGGAAGGAAGAATACTGATAGACAATTTTCCTCCATTTACTAGTAGGAAGAGGTTGGAAATAATGACAGTTTTAAGTAAGGCCTGTCTCATTAAAAACTACAGAATCATCCTTACTCTTTGATTTCTCAAGCTGAGAGTTTCAGTTTAAATTAAGCTATCTATGCAGTAACAAGACATTTCATCTAAATATGCCTTTTTTTCAGACAACAGAGTATATGAAATGACAGATAATAGGCAGCTGTTCTGCAGCTCTTATCCCTGGTTCTTAGAAAAAGTTAACAAACGTTTTCATATCAGGGGAAGTATTGTCAGTTGCTGATCTTACCCTCTCTTCTCCCCATAACCACTCAAAAAGGAGGGAAAAACCCCAACCTACACACAAAACCCCTGAGTACTCCTTACATCCCATGATGCACCATCCTCAATTGATTTCTCCCATGGAGAGAATTCATAAATTATGTTAACATCATGTTATCATCCAGAGGGACCTTGACAGGGTAAAGAGGTGGGCTCATGTGAACCTTAAGAAGTTGAACAAGGCCAGTTTTTTCTTCCACTATATGAAGAATTTTACTTTAGTATCATTAAACAAAGGTAAAAAAAAATACAAGTGTATTACAAATTTGTGTCATACCAAGTTTCTTCTTAATGGCTTCTAAAATGCTGTCAGAGTCTCGCAGCATGCATGGCGTGGTGGTGCAGACCTGAATGTGGTATTTCCCAACAGGTTTGCGATTGTACATGGTGTAGAAGGTTGCTACTTCATAGACTCTCATGGGAGGCATTTCTAAAACTTCAGCAACCTGTGATGGGCAAAAAACATGCTATATTGAATTCTCAGAGGGCAGCAGTAAAGGCAATTAGCAAACCATTTCAGTGAAGTCACCTGTCCTGTTTGCAGTAACAGGTAGGTAAGAGGGTGGGGTGGGTATCAAAGCACAAATGTATTCCAAGTGCAAAGACCAGACACCTGAGTTCTCTGACTGGCATCACCCTGCTTGAGCACAAACTCTGCTAAGCCGTGGATCAGCACAGCGAGCAGCTCGAGTCAGCTCCCCTCCAGCATCTCTTGTCAGATACAAGGGGATGTGAGGAGTCAGCTGGGTTTGGGCTTTCCTTGTCAGCTCCAGCTCACACTGCACTTGGGCTGTGTCAATGAACCAACCCGTACGAGCCTGCCCACACTAACCCATGAAAGCCTTTAGCTAAGGAATACTTGTAAGCTGGTACTGTGCTTATCTAATTCATACAGAGCAGGTTCTGTGCCACACCAGGGCTACATCTGCAGATTCCTGTCACAGCTAATAAGCAGGGAGTGGAGCATGATCTCCATGGAGCCAGTTCTCCTGCAAGTATCCCTGATCTCATTATCATTGAACCCTGGCAAACTGCTCAAGTTGAGAACTGGCTCTGGTTTCAACAGAGTAACTGTTTTACGTTCCAGTTTCTCTAGCAGGCAAATAACAAATAATGGAAAATATTTGTTCACTTAAAAGCCTTAAGATCATTTTAAACATAATATCAACCTGAAACTTAAATAAACTAATATACACTGCCAGCATTAATGTTATGCTGTAGAAACTGTAGTTGCCTTTCTTTAAATGTTCATTCACCTCCTTCAGTCATTTCTCTAATGCTCACAATCCTCACCTTAAATTGAATTTAAAATTTTACACTTTAAAATTGATGATATGCCAGATGGTAACAGAAAGTACAACAGATTTATTCATATGAATATAAACCAGATTTTTTTATTTCTTGGTATTTGGTTACTGTCATGCAGCCTCTCACTTTGGAACAGTGTAGTTGTTTGCCTGGTTATTTTGAAACAATTTTAATAATTAACCTGACAAGTCTTCCAGTCACTTGCTGTGAGGTGTTACTCAACACTCCTGACATCTACTACACTAACACTGCCCTGCAGAATCCTTACAGATCTAGAGATTAAGTATAATCCAGGCAATGTGTGAAATGCCATTAATCTGGGAGGAAGAAAACTCCAACCGACATTACCTTTCTTTTCTTCCCCCACATTCAGCAGTGAACAAAATCAAATTTCTGTTCCTAATTCTACGATCACTCTGGGAGAAGAGCCTATCTGAATAGGTTTTATCTAATTTTCTATTTCTTCTGCCTGTAGTTTCTAGTAATGGGCTAATATTGTATAAACAGAGCCCTGAGTTTTCTGCATTAGTTTTTCCTTTTATTTTTAAAAATGTAGTCTCATAGGGAATTCTCACAATACTGCACCACATGTAAATTCCCATGTTTGTAAGCTTTAATTAATTAATGTTAATATTCTAGTAAGATATTGAAAGAAAACAATAAAATTTATGCTTGAAAGATAATCAAGTACTAAATACCTTGTTCATAGCTGATATGGGCAGCCATCCATGCTGTCTTTGGGCCAAATCCAGTACTGCCATGACAGCTGCAGACTTGTGTCCCTCTGGGTAGTTGTTTATGATCGCTTCTATTCGCTTGTTAAGGGAAAAGAAGGAAAACAAATCAGTACTGCTCTAAAGATAATGTCTGTGTATTGAACTTTTTTTTTGTCTGCATACCTTTAGATTTTCAGGTGTGAACTCAAATGGAGTATCTGGATTGTTTTCAGGACTATCTCTATGCTTCAAGAAAAGAAGAAAAACATGTAAAAATGGGTTGTTAGAAAATTATTCAGGACATGTTTACTGTGGTAAAATACCTTCTTGTTACACAGTTACAGTTGAGCTGCTTGAATAAAAACTATATATTCCACATACAAATGTTATAGTACTAAAGTGATTAAATATATTTGGGAAAGTTATCAAAAATAGTGATAATTATTTCATCACTCTTAAAAATCATGATCTATTCCCATTACTTCTTATTAAAGAAATAATTTACTGAGAAATATATGAAATTATATATTGATAAAATGTATGGTGTTGTTATCAAAATACATATTTTTAACACTGTTAATACGGTTTGATTATTATGTTCAAATTTACAATAGCCAGAGTAAGAATGCTCTGGTTAATACCTTAATAAACACGAGACTAAAACAACAGTTCATTTTTCCCTTTATCATGAAACATTAATTAAAAAAAACCTCCACAATTCATCAAGAAGTTTGCTGTAGAATTAAAATATTTGCACATTCAAACACATCATTAATCTATTTTAATATATTATTTTGATTTGTAACGGATTTTAACATTTTCATTTTATATACAATTCTGAATCAAAATGTAAGAAGCAGAATTTTGAATCAGTATTGCCAAAATAAGGTATTCTAACAAGTTATTTTTAAGATGGTCTTCTAGGGAAACATCAATTTTTAATTATTTCTTCTATATTCAGAAAATACACATTTGGAGGTCTTGAAACATTTTCCACCAGAAAATGTTCCTGCACAGAATTTTTAGCTGTCTGTAAGCAGCTCATTTTGGTTTCCTTTAAGCACCTAGAGTTAAGTTTAATTCCAAACTTCACATGGTTTTCAAATTGAGAAAATTTCAAATCAAAGGGAAAGTTTGTGGGAAAATACAAGCTATACTTGAGGTTTGATGTTAAAATAATCCCCAGCTAGCCAATAATAAAAGCTTTAGAAGTGTATTTAAAACAAAGAAGCCCCCTCTACTGACTTCCACTTGCATCATTTCCTCCAGTAACCGAGGGTGATTTTGCAGTTGCCACACTACACTCTTCTTACTAAGCAGCAATGATTTAATGAAAGGATTTAATGAAAACCTTATCATTGCCAAGACACTTGCATACTGAAGTGAAGTATGTATCATCAGTGAAGACCTTAGGACATGTGTGGTCCACAGTTATTCTCGGATTTAGAAATTTTAATATGGAAATATTGCAAGGGCAAATACTTGAATTACATCTGTTGGTCTGTCCAGGGATTACCTTTGCTTATCCTGTCTATATCCCAAAGCAGACAATATGACTGCCACCGTCAGTTTGAAAGCATTGTGCCCTCACCACAGTTTCAAGTCCAATATAAAACTAGCGTTGATAAATACTTCACCAAGGACGACTTTCCTATAAGAACAGGAATTACAGAAAGATGAATGATTTTGAACACGCTAATATTTTATTTAGTGTTAATTTCTTGCTTATTGTGTGGTTTACAACATAAAAGAGGAACATGATTCCCATTATTTCAGACTGACCCTTCCAGATAAAGGATTTGATGACTCATATTTAGTCTTGGTGAATGTTTTCTACCAATTTTATTGGTAGAAAAAGAGTCAAAAAAGCTCTCAAAAAGAGGCTGATGGAGAAAAGACTGATTGGAAATACTGTACAACTTTTATTACTTTTTCCCTTACAGACCTTTCCATGTCTTAGCTGCACAGATCAATTCCACAATTCATGGTAAGTATTTCCATAACTTAGCTTTTCCTTCTCAAATCTGCATGCCTATTTTGGTATTATTTTGCCTTCTGTAGCTATTTGATAGTTAGCAATTGTACTTCGTCTCAACTGCTTTTGCAAATAAATGTATTTATTAAAATTTCCCTCTTTGTCTGGAGCAGCTGTTCTTTTCAGTGTATCATCTGTAAACTGATATCCTTAAATGCCCTACATGTGAAGAAGAATAATAAAGACTTTATACTGGAAGATACAGGTATAGCTGTAGCAAGGTTTTATGACATATTGTAAAGGCTATAGCAGAGGTGAGCAATAAATAAGCCATGCCACCTTTTATATTCTCTGTTTTCCTGAAAGGACTTAATCTAATTCTGGGCTATGGAGAGTTTGGTAGTTTTCATCAAGAGCTTACACAGTTCTAGGACTCCTGAGCAGTTAGGAATTTATATGTTCTCTAGTCTTACATTTGTCTGACAACATGCCATTTATCTGAGACCTGCATGCATTGACACGCTCCTAAATTACATGGGTGCATTTCCACGTGTTTTTTTAGGATACAGATTTTAGAGAGCAAGATCAGAAATAAGGATACAGTATTGGAAAGAGTACTCTTTTAAATTACAGAGTGGTTGAAGTTGGAAGGAACCTCTGGAAGTCGCCTGGGTCAAACTCCCCTGCTCAAGCAGGGACACACAGAGCTGCTTGCCCAGGACTGTGTCCAAATGGCTTCTTCTGAATTTATCCAATAATGGAAACTCCATAACCTCTCTGGGCAACCTGTGCCAGTGCTCTGTCACCCTCATAATGAAAAAATGTTTCCTGATGTTCTCTGAGGCCATTGCCTCTGGTCTTGTCACCTGGCACCACTAAAATGAGTCTGGCTCTGTTCTTTCTCTGTTCTCCCCCCATACAAGTCTTTTTCCAAGTCTCTTCTCATGCTCCCCAATTTCCCAAAGTCTTATGGACATTTTCATTCCATTCATACATTGACTGTATCACAGTTCTATTGCAGAACAGAGCCTATTTAAGTAGGAACACCTTCACTGCAAAGGCTACCCAAGCCACAGATGCCAGTGCACTCCCATGGAAGCCACTAAGGCTGCTGAATGGTCACCTCATATTCTTTTTGCTACACCAACCTGGTCCATTTTATTATTATGCTTTCTTTTTTCCCAGTGATCTAATCATCTGTCTTTCTTGACACAGAAAATTATTCAAGAGCGCTGAAGAATTAAAACAGAATAGTTAGAATAATTTAGTTTCCATGTATACTGCAAGAAAGTTGGCCTAAAACTTGACCTATGCCCTATGGTAAACACCAGTCCAAAGCACTGAAACCAAAATGAGAGAACTGGGGGTCTGCAGGGGCAATGTTTAGGGCAACAACCTGTTCAGAATCCATATCGAATCAGCACTGAAAAAATATGTATTAGTCCTCCTCTAAAGGGAAAGTACCCTATGTTCACTACTCCAACAGAACTCAAGATATAAACCCCTCTAAGAATGGTGGAAGTGCTCTCAAACCCAAGTATCTCACTGACCAACTGCACAAGTAACTAAAACTTGAATACAGCAATTCTTCAACCTTTTGTGCTGAACCTCCTGTGCAGCCCTATGACAAAGCCCACATCAGGGCTGTTGATGTGTTAAGGAAACTCAGTCCATGCATTGAAAACAATAAAGTAGAAGAGCCAAGTTTTAGCTGTTAAGAGGGCTAAAATCAGGTAGAAGAGAAGCAAAAGAGAATGCATGTTTCAACTAAAAAAGGCAATCATAATAAATGTCTCTGGAATCAGGCCTTCTCTAGCCATCAGAACGTAGAGGTTTGGAGCATTGCTCTTACATGCCCATGGGCAAACAATCTACCGAATTTTGTACTTGATACCCTCTCACTGGAAGTATGATGTAGCTGCCTGTGATGGCACCTAGTTGAATTTAATGATTGAGAGAAAGGCTCTTTCTGGGTGTTTCAGAATACAAAGGCATTTCAGCCGAAGTTCTCTTATTTCTGTGTGTTTCTGCTAACATGTAACATGTTTGCAAAGAGAAACACATGCATACAAATCAGAAATGCCTTTTAATAATAGATTTTATGACAACCAGGTCTCTTGCTAGCCTGTCCTCTGCTATTACAACACAAATACACTGCATGCATTTACCTTCCTCATGTATAGATTTTATACATGAGAAGTGCAAGAAGAAGCAGCAATAAGCTTTGTAAAACAAACCCATGACATTTGTGTGTAAACTGACACACTAAGAGGACCACCACAACAGGTTTGAGTTACTCCCATTAGTCCTGCACAAGCAGTTTTTAAACTTTTGACACTTCTGCTTGTAATTAAAAAAAAACCCTAAAACTTTAAATTTTGTTTCCCTCTACAGAAATCCAGGGGGACTCCAATTTTCTGATTGTATATGAACACCTTATGTTGATGAAAATAATGCCTTTGTCTCAAACCAGCAGGACAAGTTCCCCTTGCAATCTGCCATTTTAAGTAGCATCTGGAATTTAGGGCAAACAAGTACACACACACATATAGTGACATCCAACTCTCTTCTTCCCATTACCTTTCACTTCAGAGAAGAACAAATATTACTTTTTAAAAAACAAAAACTGAGGGAAAAAAAAAAAAAACAAAACAAGAAAAAAACCAAACCCCCAGAGAACCAAGTTCTTATGCTCCTTTAGCAAAAATTCTGCTGTGGAATAAGTCATCAATGATGCTATTAAATAAACATCTGCAAAGCACTCAGCTTTTCTACTTGCCTTTCTCTGTTATCAGGCTCCTCCCTGTAGCAAATAATTTAAACAATTACATAAATCTTGAATTTAAAAGCTATCTAGCTTCATATGTCAGACATAGCAGCCATTAGGGTGCCAAAGACATATTTTGCCTGTCTTCACCAACTTCCAACTACACTTAAGTTTTCTAAATTGCCAGACTACAGCATTTCCTCTACTCCTTGAACACTAGCTCTTATCCTGTAGATCACCAATTCCTGCTCAGATTTCTGGAAAAGTACACAAAGCATATACTGAGATCTTATTAACTTCATTTTATGATTAAAGCTGTAGAGACAGCTGCAGAAAGGAAAGGACAGCAAGAATTCTGAGCACCTGTTTTCAACAGTGGTCAACTCTCTAGTAAAGGGCTGATTTTTACCAAGTGTTGGGAAAATGCCAAATTATTCAGCTGTTAAACTGCAGACCATCTAAAGCTCTGAATGGAGCAGAATGGGACAAAATACACACTCTGTTGAGATGCTTCAGGTTCTCTTCAGAGGTAGACAGATAACACAGCTGCTTTACACACTTAAATTCAAGGGTTTTTTTACTTTTTGCAATTACTGCTACTGTTTATGCCTTTTATGACAGTGCTTAATGGCCTCAATTACGACTCATTGTACCACCTGCTGTATCACACAGAACATGAACAAGAACTGTACTTTTCAACCCCTGTAAACACAGCTACGACCTGAGCCCACGGGTAATTCTGCAGCAAATTTCAGAAAGCAAGAAACTGCACCTGCAAGAAGTTCAATGAGATTCAATTACAAACTCAACTAAAATAAATAAAGGAAACAAGAACTGGTTTATAATGAAATAAAGTTTAAGCAAAGTCTCATCTGCAATCACATACAAATTATAGAGCATTTTCACTATATAAGTCAAGAAACACAAGAGGCAAAAACTAAAATAAAACCTAACATAAAACTCCATTACAATTCCAATAAAAGGTTCTATAGAAAAAAACCCTCTTCTTTGTAAATGCCAGTAGGTTTCTACGCAGATTTGAAAAAGCACATGCCAAACTCTTGTGACCCATCCCCCTTACAGTAAAACAGATTATTTACCACAAATAAGGCTCCAGTGGCACTGCGCTCTGCTGTTCCATGCAAGTATCGGATCTGTTTTGCCTACAAGCAAAATACAGTGTTACTAATGCACATACTGCTCCTGGCTGCTTTCAGAACCAGTCTGATTTCCAACTGTAAGCCATTAATTCTACTGCCATCACTAATAAATTAAAATAAGACAAGAAGAGACTATTAAGGGCTCTCCTGCACTATTAGGAGAGTAGATCTCTCCACTCCTGTCTTGACCAGTTCGAACAATGTAGAAATAAAGGATTTAGCTCTGCTACTGCTTAATTTAAGTGCCTTGAACACAAATTCTCATCCAACATTTCATGAAGAATTTTCCAATTTGTGACTTTACATCCTATCTGCTATAAAGTTTGCAGAAACCACCACTGCTACTGAAGTTCTCCTCCAGTAAGCATTTGCAAGCTTCTTCAGCTTTTATCGAACCAAACGCTGAGACCTGGCACAAGAGGGCAAATGTAAACACAAACGTGAAGAACGAACAGAACACAGACCCATATGCAAGTTCTGTTCAGCTATCCTCTGTACTCTCTGACATGCCGGAACAGATCAATATTTCTAGATTCTGGCCGGTATTAGTAAGATTTGATAATTTTACCGCAAGTATTTATCCTATTAAAATTAATTTTATATTAAATTACATTTCTTTTTATACTTAATTCTTGAGCAATTGTGAGCTTTCTTAAAGTAGAATCACAGAATGCTTTAGGATGAAAGGGACCTAAAGATCACGCCGTTCCAATCCCCTGACATGGGCGGGGACACCTTCCACTAGACCAGGCTGCTCAGAGTCCCATCCAACCCGGCCCGGAGTGCTCCCAGGGATGGGACAGGTCATTTGACAGGGAAAGGCTGCAACCATCCTGTGACACTACACTGCGGGTGCACCTGCGCGATCCGCTGCTAGAAACACTGAGCTGATCAGGCCGTCTTTGCAGAAGAGCCGTGACTGCGGGTGCGCGGTCCACAGACTCGGATTCCAGGCACCGACCTACCCCCAGGCCCCGCTTCCCCACGTCCCGCCGCGGCCTCCCCGACTCCCGGCCGGCGGCGGCAGGGAGCCCTTACCGAGCGAGCGGCCGCGGCGCGCAGGGCAGCGCACAGGAGCATGGCGGCGGCGGCAGGAGCACCGATCCCCGCTCCTGCTGCCCTTCCTTGTCCCGATCCCTCTCCTTGAGGCCTGGGCTCGCCCTCCGCCGCGCCGCGCCAAGGAGACCCGCAGCGCGCATGCGCGGGGCGCGCCCGCAGCGCGCGTGCCCGCTCTGGAAGCGGAGGCTGTCCCGGCTGTCCCTGCCCGCGGGGATCCCGGCCCGCCGGAGCGGCCCGGAGCCGCCAGCGAGCCCGGCCTCGAGGGTGCCTGAGGGTGTCCGCGCCAATTTCAGCCTCTCGTGGCACACACCAGCGTGGAGAAAACCGATTCCTTCCGAAACAAGAGTGGTGACAGCGGAAAATCGCAGGAAGCTAGTGAGGTTTTTTTTCAGTCCTGTGTTTCTCACCTTCATGCCCACTTGTTTGGGGTTTTAATGTTTGGACTGCTTGCACCTATGTTTTCTCCTCCTTTAGGAAAAACAATAGACATTGATTGTCTTTTTGGCCTCTGATGAGCATTCTCGTATGACACCATAATCCAGTTAATACAGTACAAATGCTGGAACTGGGAATCACAGAATGGTTTGGGTTGGAAGGGAACTTGGACATCATCTGGTTCCAAGCCCTGCCGTGAGCAGGGACATCTGCTAGGCCAGGCTGCTCAGAGTCCCATCCAGACTGGGAATGGGGCATCCACAATTTATCTGGGCTAGATGGGAGTAACAGGCTCTTCCTTAGGTGCAGCTGCTTCTTAGGAACGTGGTTCATAGGTCAATCCATCCTTGTGCAGAGCCTTGATCGTTCAGGTTTTGTGATGAGTGCAAATGTACTCTTTTCACTGTCAAATAAATTCACGTTTTTCGAATAGCAGCTAAGGAGGAAGTCTTTTATTCCGATGAGTACTCAGCATTCCAGATTGGCAAAGCATCACCTGATGTTCCAACATCTCTTACCATATCCTACTTCTCTCTGAGGAGGAATCTCCCCTGCAGTCCCCACCCTCTCATCTACCCTGGCTTTCAGTGGGGCAGCCTCATTAATTTAATGAATTTCACACTGAAAATCCATCCATGCATATTTTATTTTTTTACTAGAACTCTGATGATTTGCAAGTTGACACTGTGAGTAACAATTACTTTTAATAAGTACACAGCAGAACAAAAATTTAGCTTTCCTTACAGTGTTTTCCTTCATCCAAAGCATTAACTACCTTTTTCATCTTCTTACTTATGTTGAGAGACATAAAGTTTGTATAAACTTTCAAAAAGGCAGGATTAACTACGCTACAGCAAAATGAATTTTATTAAAAAGATTTCATGATTATGGTATGGATTTGTACTGACGAAATTGATCCCTCAGGGTCAAAAGGCCAGGTTAGTGAGAACCACGGTGGCCATGCCTATGTGAGTGCACATGAAAAAGAAAGGCTTCCTGTAAAGAAACCTGCGTGTATGGGGAGACAAGTGCCGCGGTACATCTCAACAGAGATAGCTCTAGGGAAAACACAAAACATTGCCCGTATTAGGACATTTTAGGATACATATTACTCTTTCAGATAATTGTATGTATACTTGCAGGGATATGTACATATGTGCACAGATACACTTGGGAGCTGTCAGTGTAATTTATGCCCTTTTAGCAGAATACTTTTCATTTGCACTGGGGATCAGGCAGGATGTGGCCCTAGCTCTGATTAGATTACTGCCCTTTACATTTGGGTTCACTGTAGTCAGTGGTTGTGTTCCTGCTGCTTATTCATCATTTCCTCAATGCTGACAGATACTATCAGCATTTGTAATTTAAGTACTGCTACCAGAATTTGATATTTTCATTGATTTGTTTTCATAAACCTAATTTTTTCACTTGCAATCAAATAATTAATTTCTGTGTCGTTGGATTTCTTTATTAGTATGCATTATGCCAGAGAATTGCTTTCAGGCTTTTGACTTAAATGGCAACAATAGTATTTAATTCAATTTCATTTAGTAGCTGTTACATTACTCTCCATTTTGAAATACAAAAATAAACAAATCAGCTTTCATTAATCTTTAACCCATTATTCATGTACACATGTACAGGGATTCACTGTATATTTTCTGACATTCAAAAGTAGTACTTTCAGCCATAGCAGTACAACTAATATTAACCAATCATACATCAAAATGTTAGATTTTTATTATTTTAGAGTCACAGAATCATAACACAGTTAGAAGAGACCTTAAAGATCATCTAGTTCTAACCCCCCTTCAATGAGCAGAAACACCTTTCACTAGGCCAGGTTGCTCAGAGCCCCATCCAGCCTGGCCTGGAGCACCTCCAGGGATGGGGCACCCACAAACACATGCTCTAATATTAAGTAATATAATTAGTATGTAATTTGCAGTGTGGGGACTGTGAATGTTGGCAAGGCATTTGAAGAGATTCTTTTGAAAGCAAGTCATCTGAGAGAACCTAAAATATGTCAAATGGTATCAGAGGCTTTTTATGCCATTAAAATACCTTTAATTAAGAGAAAAAATAAAGGCTATTAAGATCTCTCTGGTCTTAAAAAAAAAAAAAAAACACAACTTGTTTATATACATTAGTATGTTTGTATTTAACCAGTAGAGAGATCTGTTTTAGGAAGTGTAAAAACACAGGGGACAAGCACAAGAGATCATATTAAATAATTAAGACCATAAAACATTGGAAAACAAAACATTCTCAGTTGCAATCTTCATGTTGCAGCACTATACAGAAAACTAACCTCTGTACCCAGGAGTGTTTCAGATTAATAAATGCTGTTATCCTTTTGATACATTAGCTTTAATTAATCAAAAAATGATATGTACTTAGAGAAAAATTAGTGTAAAATATGACCTGAAACCCATTTCTGTAAGCAAAGTAGAGGCAAAGTGCCTTAACACACTCACCCAAAAACTGTAAAAATTACAGGTATTTATTAGCATGACAGAAGAACTTTTCCAACAAAAGATGACTTTATGGGTAGTGTAGAGATTGCACATGGAACCACTTCCACAGAACGTTTTTCTTTAGAGAAATAACTGCAAGAGAACAGAGACTGAAAAGAAAATGAGAAGGCACATAGGACATGGAATAAAAACAACCCACAATTACTTTTGTTAACTATTTGCCCAAAGGCATTGTACACTTTTACAAGTCCTTTGAAATTGTATATGGACTTTCTACAAATGCAGTTGTTTCAATATGCTGTAGCAGTTTAAATTTAACTTTTATACAAAAGTACATTTCTTAATATGTATAAAAGTGTAAATGCACTTGAAATTTAAAAAGAATTCTAATTTCTTTTCAAATGTGATTAGGAATTATTGAATTTATTTTACAGATAGAAAAATGTGAGGAAAATGTGTACTGATCCCCAGTAAGCCATAAGAAGTCACCAAGAGCTGGAAAAGAACACAAGCTCACCAATTCCGTGGGCATCCTATTCCATGGGCTGTGGTTTTCCCCTAATCTGAGAGGAATTCAGTACATAGTGATCAGACATTCATAATCCCTGATTTGCAGCATAGGAAGGTCACTAGGCACAAATTAGAATTAGGTACTTAAATGCCCAGGCTAGGGACCTGCATTCTTTCTCCCTATGTGCAGAGCCTGCAGAGCTACTTTCCTAGATTAGTCTCCCAAGTCAGGTAGCAAAAGCTGTAAGGAAGAACATCTTCCAAATAATGTACACCATTTAATTTTAATTCTTGCATTGCTTCTGTATTCAGGATAAATATTAATTTAAGATGAAGAATGTTTTGATATGTAAATAAACTGGTGTTAGAGACAATGCTTCTCTCTTCAACAAGGCTATGACAGGCTGGTGTGGATTCTGCTGGCATCTCCTCACTTTTTCATGTTAATAATCTGTGAAGTTCAAACACCATTCAGAAAAGATATCAGCCTCTTTTTGCAGCAGCTTTGAACTTTCTTCAAAAGGGCAACTAGAACTATAATTAGGTACAGCTAGCTGTCATTATATAGCTCATTTATTATTTATATCTTCCTCCAACAGTGCCTGTGAACCGCACATCTTGTGTTGGCAGAGATAGGATTCTGAATGTTGCTTTCACAAGCTCCAAGTAACACAGTAGTCCCTGTGGCATGGCCCTGGATTTGTAATCTGGGCTTCAGGGTGCTGACCTAATGCAGCCAGTGATGTTACAGTCTGAAGCATCACACACTCAGAATTTACTGAGACAATCTCCCTGCACTTTTCAGGCAAGCCATCAGAGATGACCCCTCCTGTAGACAGCTACTCCCTGCATGTACTCTAATTCTTGTCAGTCTCTCACTGAGATCTCTCCCCACCTCATGCTGGGTAAATTATTGTTTTGGCATTTTGTGAATTATTGTATTACCAAGTTCTGAAAGGTATCTGGGAGATGGGAGAAGAGTTAACTGTAATTTTCAGTGGAGACAAATATGGGAAGGCCAAAATTGGATAGAGTTTTAGGCAGTTCTCTTTTAAGCTCCTGATGGTCAGTAACACACTGTCTTTTTACAAAGACCCTGCATGACCAGAATGGTGACAGCTTTAGTAACAAGTTCCATTGCTTTGTCACGGTGTTTAAGAACAAGTTTCCTCTTATCTGCAGTATGCAGATTAATCTTTCTGGGATGCCTTCTTCCCCAAATCCTTCTCTGTGTAGGACTAGCAGATGGAAAAGCAAGAACTTGAGAACAGCCTGGTGGGTATTGAGTGGGTGAGGTTAAAGTCAAATTCAGTCGAATTGCCAAAATAGATTTGAAATTTCTGTGGAGCTTTTTCCCTGCCCCCTCCCGCCCCCTTTTAAAAAGAATAAATAAAGATTTAGACTACAAGTTGTGTTAGAAAGAGAGCAGTGCAGAAAAGGAAAACCAGTGACCTACTTAAAGAGAAATTAAAATGCATTACACCTCTTGGGGTTGAGGTTACAAAAAATAGTAACAAAAAATGCAACACAATGAATGTGTGCATGAAAGGAGACAACATCTTCATTTTGCCCCTAAAGGCATCAAAATTCTACCAGGAATTAATTTGACTTCTGGTCAAATTATTATTATGCAGTTGTTATTATCATGCAGTTTAAAAGGCTGTTTTTACTTTGCCTAGTAAGACTTCTAGGGCACTGACTTTCTAATGCATTAGTAAAAACAAATGCTGCTTGTTCTGTCAGGTATCCTAGGGCACAATAAGTTTCTGCAATCCTTGTCTACTATCCTGTCTGTTATAATAATTATACTGTATTATAGTAACTTTTTCTCCTGAGTGATTACATAGACACCGTCCTAGATGACCAGAAGCTGTTTTTCATTTGTTCTTTAATCTTTGATCTGTTCACCTTGGATGGTCCTGGCAGGACTTTATGCTTCTGTTGGCATAGCTCTCGCTATCACCAGGTCAGACCTGCCTTTCCCTTGCATCAAAGTGGATCCTCAGGGAAGGAATCTATTTTACCTAATGTAAACCAAAACATGCATTCCTACTCAGAGCTACCTTCACAGCTCTATGGATAATAATTACAAAAACAGGAATTAAGTTTGTCTTCTATCTAAAGCCTGGAGAGTAATTAAGTGTGTTGGGAACAGATGTGCTGATTTGATACCTTAGTGATTTGTTAGAATCCAGCTGTTCCACACTTCTGATACCTGTGGTGAAACAAATCTCTGCCAAGCTGACAGGAGCATCCTGGTGCACAGATCCTGCTTGCAACACAAGAGCCTCCCACAGCTGTGTCCCCTACACACTCACACCTTTCTGGGACCCAGCACCCAGCCTGGGTGCCAACAGCATGACTGCCAGAGCCTGGGCCCAGCTTTCTCATGAAAGCTGACACAGTGATACATGCTCACCCTACAGAGCCTGAGAAGAGACAGAGGAGAGTTCCAGACCCAAAATCACATATGCCCTTACTCATCTGCAGTGTGCTATTCCTGCCACGATAGACAGTGAGACTTCAAATTTCTCATTTTCTTCCTCTTCTGACCATATTCCTAAGAACTTAATTTCATCCTTTCTTTTAGTTTCTGTTTCCCACACATCACACTGTCTTTAATCATCATCAGTTTGTCTAGTCACTCTTCTTTGGGTTGTCTTCTTCACAAATCCAGGCATAATTTCACCCTCCTATCTTAAAATAGTGCCCTTGAACTCACCTGCCTTTCCTGTTTAGGGCTTTATCATCCTTTCTCTTTACATCTCTCAGCATACAATTCCTATCTGGGGTTTGATAAAAAAATTCCCACTTTAATGCAGCTTCTGCACTTGTGCTTTGCTGACTTATAAGTCTATTATGCTTTTCTGTCACTCTCACATTCTTTTCTCCCTCCTGAACAAATGTCCTAGTGATTTCAGTCTTTCCCCATTCACAGTCCTTCAGAATTTTGTTGCAAACACTTTCCCTAAATTTGGCCACAAAATATGGGAAAGTTCTGAGTTTCCTTTACTCTCCAAAGGATTGCTTTTGCTTTCAAGACAAGCTGCATTTGGAACAGTTTCTTCTATTTAACCCCTGTAATTACTTTGATTCAATTGTACAATAGCTATTTTGTGTCAGAAACTGGGTGACATCATGAACTATGGGACCAGCAAAGACACCAGGTATCATTTTGCATCCTGGACCCTTCCTGACTAAATCCATGGTTCAATCTGCTTGACACTTGCTTCCTATCAAGCACTCCTCAAAGATAAGCAAGTACCTACCTTGGCACTAACTCAACAGAAATGCCTGTCTCTGCTCCAGATGCTGTCATACAGAGAATGCCCTCTCCATCTTGGACACTGTCCTTGTGCAGTGACAAGAGATCACCTAGCTTCAAACTGCCAGCTCATCAATGGCATCAATTCAGCCACCTGGGCTGCAGAATGGTGAGTCATGAACAAAGACCAAGTGCATGGGATTTCCTGAGCATGGCCCTTGTGCAGGTCTGATTGAGGTGAGTTTGTGGAAAATCTGTTACAATACACATTGCCCAATTGTTTCATGTTTGCCCTGTGCTGCCCACTAGGAAGAAATTTCCTATGTGTATGAATATCTAATGCAACTTTTAAATTCCTTGTTGAAGTTCTCCTTTGCTCTGATGACAACACTTAAGACTGCTGGAACTGATAGCAGACACCCTGATGGATACTGATGTGTCATTTTCTTGCACTTCCCCATCTGTCCTCTCCTGTTTATGCTTTGATTTAACCTCCTGAAGACAACATAAGATGTAAGAGAGGGGAACTCAGGGGAACTGTTCCAGTGACCAAACCAGTTCTGACATTAAAAACCTGTATTGGAAATTACTGTAAAGACTTGAGTGGAAGAGTGATGTAAAGGAAAGGAGAACCAAATTCCAGTTTTGGCAGATGCATTCTTCTCTCTCACAGTTTCTCCTCCATTTGTGGTGTGGATGATTCTAAACTGCCAAATGTAATATTTATTATCTCAAAATCTGCTCAAATCAGTAAATGTTCACTGCTTGGAATCCTGTCTTTCCTATTTTGCACAATCTAACTGTAATTGGTGTTAAGTTATTCTTGTTTATTATGGAAATACAAAATGTGTTACCGTGCTCTTAATCTGCATAGACTGAAACCATCTGCTGTGGTTCACAGTTGAAGAACAGGAGATTATAAATTCCCTCTAGTATTTGTATCCAGCCCTCATTAAACAAGTAATCAGTACTGCTACCAAGTTGCAAGTCAGGGAAGTGCACAGTCATCATCTTAACATTTAAGCATGTGAATGACCTATTCCTGTTTATAGAAAACCCAATATTTACATGCACATTTATCTTTTGACTGATAGGAGAAGGCAGTTTACAGTGGCTCAGGTAGAGGAGGAGTAGAGGGTGTTCTCAGATGAGTCAGTGAGTAGCTCCATGCTGAGTAAAAGGTGATTTGGCAAAAAAAAAGGAAAGTCATGCTGTGCTCAGTTGCAGAATGGCCTGGTTTACCTCCAGAATGTCAGAAAGCAAGACTCAGTAGGGAAGACTTTGCAGTGAGAAGACCTTTTTGAAAAATATATTTTATTTGTGTTATACCCAAATATGCTACAAGTCTCTTGAGTTAAAGCAGAAACAGGAGGCATCCTGCTTGCCTTGTACCCAGATATATCACAAGACTGTTTGACTTAGGAAGTGAAATATTGTGTAATACCTGTTTGCTTGGCATAGTTACACAAAAATAGTAGAGCTGAGATAACCGTACCCAGTCTGCAAAGATCTGAATCAGATGGTCAGCATGCAGTCAGCGAAACACCCACCTGGAGAGGCTGGACTGGACCTGCACACAGAAGGGTGTAAAATCTGTCTGGCAGACAGAACAGACTGGCTCTGACCTAGAGAAGGAGGAAGGAAACCTTTGGACCAGACTGGTCTTGATCAACATGAAAGCTATGTGTAAACAGAAGTGACGCACAGTGGAGATTGGGGAAGGGAGAGTATGCCCCCTTTAGTTCTGGCTTCCCTTGGAGAGCTGTCAAACTCAGCCACCACTGCCTTGGAGGCTGAGAATTGTTAAATGATGTAACCATCAGAAACCACAATGCAGCAGCAGTGTTGCAGTATTGTAGATATAAGGCTTAGTGTTTATGTCAGTATGTTTAAACATTGCTTGCTTTTTGTTTGCTAACAGGAGGTTTGCCTAAAAGCTGAGCATAAACAGATACCTTCTTGAAGTGTTGACTGGTTCACCCTCTCAGAACTCTTCCATTACAGTGGTCCCCAGGGCTCAGTTGCCCATCAGCAAATAGCAGATTCTGGTACCAACACCAGTTTACCAGGCTTTGCAGGACCCGAGAAGAAATTCCTGCCAGGGGATGTAGTACCACACAGAAGCTGAGAACAGGTACAAGATATCTGTGAGTCCAGTAGACCAGGTCTCCTGTGCAAGTAAATACTGGAGTGTTTTCATCCATGTGTTGAACACTAAGTGTTCTTACTGGTTTTGGATATTCAATATATGTAGGTAGAATTGTATCCTGCACTTTACCCATGCTCACTCTGTGTCATCCTCTGGCAATCAAAATACTGATTCAGTCCTGGTCTTAAATCTAGCTGAGTTAAACCAGAGGTTAATTTGGTTCTGTCTTATTGATAAGTAGATTTTTCATCTGTTTTAAATTAAATAGAGAAAGAAATAAGAGCAGCAAGGCTAAATTTGTTAGAACAGATTTGAATCCTTATTTAGCTTTTTTTCCGTGATGCAAGTCTTCAGCTCACTATCTACCCTTATGTTTCCTAGAACATATTTTGGATGATGATGCTGCACTCTTTCTGGAACCGTTTACTCAATGTATTTGTTGTATTTGCACCACATTTTACAAACAAGATAGGTCAAATTTTTTCCTTATTGACATAATTCAACAGGCTTCACATAGGTTCAGCTGGAAGGAATGTTGTCCAGTTAGTTTTGCTTATAGATGTATTCAAAATTAATCTTAAACTCTAGGTCTGCACCTAGCTTTCTGGCTGACCTTAGGATGGGTAAATGCCAAGGCCTATTTTTCACTTGTTAAAAATGACACTTGTGAATAAATGTAAGAAACCAGGCCAGGCCTTTATCATTAGATTTTAAATGTAAGAAACCAGGCCAGGCCTTTATCATTAGATTTTAATTGCATTTTCTATAAAACAGCTTTCAGCCACTGGTCTTTAAATTGTTTTCCAAAGCAAAGTCCTTTTTTCTATCCATTTAAGGGAGCAGGTTCACTTATAAT
Source organism: Vidua macroura (assembly GCF_024509145.1). Lineage (NCBI taxonomy): Eukaryota > Metazoa > Chordata > Aves > Passeriformes > Viduidae > Vidua > Vidua macroura. The sequence continues at coordinate 103,097,041 of NC_071571.1, forward strand.
TACCCTGGCCTGACTTCTAGAGGAAGGAATACACTAAGATCTAAGCTGTCAAAAGGAGGAACCACATAGCTTCTTCATGGATTTAGTCTAGAGTCAGTGCAAAGAGGTTGAACCTTCAGCTGACTTTAAATATACAACGTGCATTTTGCATCATAGAAGAAGTTTTACAAGAAGGAGATGATACAAGGCAGTGTTGTGACCCTGTGAGTGCCTCAGAGAGTTTTAAACAGCATAAGTTAACGGCAGAGCTCCTCAGGCACAGACAGCCTCAGAACTGGGTAGGTGTAAAACTATCTTCACATCTAAAGATCTTGTAAGATGACTCAAGCATGGCCCAGAATCTCACCTCAGTGCTTTATATCACTATACTTCCCATATGTCATTATGAATATAACACTTTTCTCTCAGTCTGGAAAGGCCTGAAATAATAAGCTTTATACTCACAGCATCTTTATGCCTGGATTAACATTGTGCTAGTTTGGTTCTGAAGGTCATGGGCTTTGTAGCCAAGCCTTATAGATGCTGTAATCACCTGACTTCAGAGAAGATATAAAAATAATTGTGACTCCTTTTGTCATATATGGTGCAAATAGCATTCGTAAGTCTGTTAAGGGTTAGGCAGCCCTCCCATCTGATTTAAAACTGTCAAACTTCTCTTCTTGTGTCTAACACATACTTCCACCCAGCAATATTCTTTTTGTTCAAAATAAACAGAAATAGACTCTTCTTCAAGCAATGTGTACTTAAATGTGGAACATATTGCCATGCAGATTATCCAAAGGCAAATTGTATGCATGTTGAGAAAATGGAAATAAAACAAGTTCATTTTTTGTACCCCACCAAATAAACAAAAGAGCCACCAAAAGCTATGAAGCACAAATAGCAACCTCTGTGTGAGTACCTGAGCTCCAGGCTGCTAGGAACTGCAAGCATTTGTCATCAGTATTTGGTTGCTCCATTAAAATGTGATTAACTGCTGGCCACAGCTGGACTGGATGGGTCTTCAGTGTGACCTCCTGCAGCCAATTCCATGTTCACACACTATGTTTTTTAACATACAAATGGAAAACAAAGGCCTATGCTGATACCATGTTTTAGCAGACAAAATCATAAGCACTAAGTTCCTGTGAGGGTTTTTTCAGATATTCGGTTCACTTCAAACAAGCTCACGTCACAAAAAAAAAAAGTGGGAAATTTTAAAAGAAAGTTTTTTTAAGATTAGTGTTTGTTAAAAGACTAAGTTTGAGTCCTGAAGAATGCACATAGTCTTGAAAGGCTGGCATTTGTGAGGCTGCACTATTGCATGCTAACAGTTGCAAAGTTTGCTTTTCTTTGTTTCTTTATGGTGGGCACTGTATATTAAACTAGGTTTGGTCAACAACTGCGTTAGAGCTTCTTCATGAAGATTTGACAGGTTGATTTGTTCTGACTTGTTATCACAAAACAAAAGGATGAAGTAAAGGTCAGGCTTTGATACAAGAGATGGACGGTCACGAGCGAAGTGCTGATTGCTGCTGGGGCAGTGCCTTGTTCTGTCACAGCTGCTGTCTCCATCCTGCGATCCAATTGCGCCAAGAGCATACAGTGCTGCACTTGCCAGCTGTAAAGGCCGAGCTGATGGAAAACATCCAGCTGTGGTTCAGAGTACTGCCAGGAGGGGCGCAGCTCCGCCGGCAGCACCTCGTAGGCTTGGGGAGGACACGGAGCGGGGCGCGCACACGGCGCTCGCTCCACGCCTGGTTATTGAGTGCCACCCAGTGGGGGCTGGCGTCTGCTCCAGATGCCTCAGCCGGGAATGGAGCTGGGAATGTACAGCTGCCTGCAGGGTCAAAGCACACTGGGTTGGTAGAGCATCTTTTCTTTTCGTGTAGTGTTTTTTATTTTTTTTTTTTTCTAGTTAAAAACTGAGGACTACTTATTTTCATAGGAAATATATGTGTCTGCTAGCTGTTACTGTGCAAAGATTCTTTTTGCATTCATCTATGATTTTCTCCAGTGATTTCTGTTTTTGGGTTAATTATGGCCTTGTGTACAGACTTTTTAAACTATTGGTAATAAAGTATTTCCACTTCAACCATGGTAGCATAAAGTCTCCAGGCATGTGTAAGAGATATTGTTTGTATATTTTTAATAAATAAAGCATGTTGGAGCAGACAGTCCTGCTGTGTATTTTGCAATTTATTACATTACCTCTACATTTTTGTTCAGTAGCTACTAAATTAAATACTAGAGAGGAACAAAGTCATTAGCTAACATTTGGAAGAAAGTCCTGTACAGGCTTTCTAGGTCACAGTGCTTAATAGATAAAAGAATCACACTTGGGAGCTGTGGGAGTTAGGTATTTTCCTTCTCAAGAATGTATCTGTGAAGTATGGCACTTACCAAAATAAAAACTTGTGAACAATGCTGGTGTTCAGAAGGTGGCACATAAGCTCTCAAAGCATTGTGAATGTCAGAAGGGAGACATTACTATACCCCCCAGTCAATAGATGGCTCTATTCTCTGCCACTTGGAGCAGTGTTTTGAGAAGGACCTCCATTCAGGCTGTCCATTCCTCTGTACTTAGGAAAGACTGATGAAAGGTGAGAATTGTCACAATGCAAAAATCCACGTACATAAATTTTAGGTCATGTCCCGACATGCAAAACACATGCCTGCAGTAGACAATGTACAGTATTCCCAAGCTACAGAACATATGATACAGAGGAAAGATGGAGACTGAAGAGATAATGTTGTTCTTCACAAATCTGGAATACATCCTGGAAAATATTTGTTTATAAATTTATCCTCTGGTGACAGCATGTAAGATAAAGTGGAACAGATAACAGACACTATGCTTGATTTTGTGGCTCCCTTTGTCAGAATAATTTTCATTATTTAGAGTGGTTCATTTAATGGAAATGTTAGGGGGAAAAAACCCTACTGAAAAGTTAAGTGCTATCCACACAGGTTAAATGTAGCCGTGGAAATTAGCCTCCTTTTGCTTATCCTGTATCCAATGGATGAGGTAACTTTTTCTACAGTCTGCAACAGCTGAAATATTGAGTAAATGAAGTGAGTATAAAAGCAGACCTTGGAAATTAGAGCCCTGAAAGGAGCTAAGGATATCACTGGCTATTACAACCAAATTAATAACTTTAAGAAAAATGTGTGCATGCTGCTCTGACCCTGCAAAACTCTGGCACAAGATTTTATGGTCAGGAAGAGATAAGAGTGAAGTGTAAGCTCTTGTACAAACTGGTTTGCTTAAGGAAGTGCTGTGCCTCAAATATATGTCTGTTTGCAAAGCATGTTCTTTCCCTTTGTAACCAGGAAGATAATTTACAGCAGTTCTTTGGGCAGAGCATGCACTTCTTCACACTGCTTAGCCAACAAAAGGGCAATTTGAGATTTTATGGGACAATTCCACTTTAGATGAACAATCCGACATGCCTTTGGTGGCTTGGGACTGCAGTGATGCAGCAATGTTTTTGGCCAGCATATGATGTTTAGGTGTCTTGGTTTCCCAAATATGGAGTAAATTGTTACCATTTTTATAAGCCTAAAGGAGATAATAGATCAGGCAATATATTATTTATATTATATTAATTCATGTGCACAAATCTTTCCAGGAAACGGAGGCCTATAATTTGATACAAAGCATACTTATGTTTTTACCCTTAGTGACAACAGTTTTCATGCAAATAACAGATACCAAAACATTCAGCTGCAAGGACAGCTTTGGGATTTGCACATGCAAGCACAGATGTACATATGGAGCTCCCCTTATTGAAAATGTGGTCCAACTAATGCTCTGGTTCATATGGGAGGAAGATTAAGAGGCACTAATTTGCATATAAAATTCTAGGGATGTGCAGATTCATGTAAAAAAAATTTGAGTCATGCTAAATAATAGGAACCAATTGTCATCATATGTAAGTCCTATATCACCAGAGTAACTCCTAGACATTTTCTTCGTCATTGTAACATGTTAATGACTTCCATAACATCTAAATACACCCATACAATTTCAGACAACTTAATGATTTATAAGTTTACAAAGATTCTTTTCTTCTTGATTTTTATCTTCTGAAAAACAGAGTGTTGTCAGAAAACTGTAAAACTTGGCCAAGTAAGGACCTCAATGTGACCTGCTGTCACAACCCTTTATCAAGGATTACTATTATTATTATTGTTATTGTTATTAATAATCCTGTGTAGTCCATGGAAGAGCAGCCACTGGTGGGACAAGATCTCTACATAGATGTCAGGTATCTGATTTTTCCAAATTACCTTACCAACCAAGAACTGGCACTTGACTCATTTCTTCAGTGCTGTGTCCTGACTATCCTTGGGAGATGCCTTGGAGGAAGTACTGAAAACTGACATTCTGTAAGACAAATGGAAGTATTTAAAGCAAGTTGTCTGTCTTCACAGCCCTTATAATTTCCTAAAAATCTGCAAGCAAAGCTAAGTGATTTTTTTCAGAGCTCAGCAATTCCTCTTATTTACATATGTGTGAGGACACCCTCTTAATCTTAAGAAATCTTAATGTAACCAAATCTTCATCCCCAAAATGGCAATGAAGAACACTGCCTAAGTCAGCACACATTTTTATAAGCTAACCTTTGCAAGGCAGTAACTTGTGAATAGCAATTTCTCATTTCCCCTGCTATGCTGCAATTTAGTCCTCTGGAAAGACATTTTGGGTAAATTTACCAAAGGCAAATGTAATGATGATGACGGTATATTAGGAGCTCCCAAGCTGATTAGTTTTGAGAGGCAATGGAAATTTATTGAGAGCTGTAGAACAGCCTGTGCTAGCCTCTGGTCACAAGATAAAAAGGTGTTTATTTTTAAAAATGCGAGTGAGGATTGAGCGTCATAACCTATTTTCCACACTATTGCACCCAGGTCAAGGAACCTTTGGTGTTGCACAAGGAGAATGCAGCAGCCATGATGTCCAGTGCTCCCCAAATACCAGCAGAGTTTCAGAGCCAGAACTGAAATAAAAATCCCCAGTAAGGTGAGCCAGTGGGTAACTGTTCCTGTGAGATGCCTGTATTCAGGATTGTCATGTGGATGCTATATCCACTGTCAACCCATCTCATTCCCTAGGGTACCAAGAAATATAACAGCTTATGTGATAGTGAGTTTGTGTTTCACACTCTTTTTTAGAAAATAATAACTTGTTTAAGGATTGTTTCCTCTGGGGAAGTTTTAAATTTATCTTAGTTTAATTATATCCCTGACAGTGAGTTAATTCTAGTCTTCTTGTGAACCTTTATGTGCTTTTAAGCTTGTTTTTATTTTGTCCTGAAGTGCTTTTGAGGAGACATATATTGAGCTAAAAAAGATATCCCAAATCATGAGAGAAACTACCTACAGAAGCTGTTGCACTCTGTCAAAAGTATCAGCATAACTATAACTGTGTTCCTATATCTATATGGATATAATTTCACTCCACAGGAAAGTTTCTGTTTTGTAGCACTGACTTTATATCCAAAAATACTTTCATTTTATTTTCCTGGGGTAGCAGTGGTCAGAAGCTCTGCTATGACTTGTGAGCCGGTTATAAGGTGTGGAGGGAGAGGAGTGTTTATCCAGCACTTAGTAGAAAGCTATGTTGGCTACATAACTAATTTCACTAATGGAACATAAATTTTCACTAATGGATTCCCAACAGAAATATTTTAATAGGTAGCAGCTCTTTCATAATACACCATTTCTGGCTGTGAACGGTTACAAATTACAGCGGGACTGGATTATATGCCAGAACAACTGATTCTCTTTCAGCTCAAAGATACCCAATGCAATTACTATACATAAAAGACCTGAAAATAGGTAGATTAAAATCTCTTCTACCTTTAGACAGAGCCTTTACTCCATCAGAGTGACATAAGCAGCCTGAGAGCAGTGAGAACCAAGTTCAGAGCAGCAATGGCTGCAGATAGAGAAAATATGGAATTACTTGGTAAAGTACTAACAGTTGAGGAATGGAGAGATGTAACCCAGGAGCTGAACTCAATACATTAAAAGGATTAAAAATTTATACATATTTTCATATTGCTATTTGCCCATGAGGTAGATAACTGTAATCGATGTAACACTTGAGCGTATGAAAAAAGGTCAGTATTTGATAAATATAATTACTGCTTCAAGAATTGTGAAAAAACCCAGAAAATCAGAAGTACCATACTGTAAACACTAATGCCAGAAAAGACAGAAATTAAAAATATCTCATCAACAAACTTTCAAGCACCACAATTTTTAAGCAGAGAGGCAATCTTCTAAACTGGACCTCTGCTAAGTTCAGAAAGACAGAAGTATCACATAAATGTATCTGGCAAAAAGGCTTATTTTACTGCTCCAAGTTTGCGATTGAGGATGCAATATATACATATAAATACATAAAGTAAGATTCCAAAATATGAATATTTTATTTACAAGTCCAGGGATTATACTTTACAATCAAATAATAGCAATATCAAGACAATGTTACTATTGAAACATCCAGCTTCAGTCACAGCTTTGGTATCTATGTACATAAATACATATACAGGGCACTCTATCTTCTGAAAATCTGGTGGTAACAAAATTCTTAGTCAGGTGGGAGGAAGGACAAGAGAGGCACCAGTCTGCCTGTAAAATCCTAGAGAAATTCAGCCCCTAATAGCATAATTATGGATCATACTGCAAACAACTGTAATTGCAAAAATTGGGTGACCCCAGGCTACCAATACAGCTGTTTTCTATCACAACAGGGAATTTAACTGTGGTGGTTTCAAATTTGAACAGTCCAGAGGCTTTGTTGCTATGGCAGCATCAGCCCTCCACTTCAGAAGTCCAAATGTATGTGATGCCATTCAAGTCCTTCCACATGTACCCATTTTATTTCATAATAAAATGTTGGAGAGCCAGCATTTAACCACACTAACACAACCACTGTGTTGAGTAGATTTAAGGGTATTGCTCTTTGGAAATACATTTCAATGGCATTGAGCTTCATGACAAAAACCATGACTCATAACACTGAAGAATGTTTTCATGGCTAATAATAGGCTGCAATTAATATTTTTCCTGAAAAACAGTTTCTGCTGTTACATAAGTCTGCAGATGATGATCTCAGGGACTACAATTATATTTTTATTCCAATCAGTCAGATGATAGAATATTCTATAAAAGTAGAAGTGGGTTTTATTTATACTTACATGAGTCTTATTACTGGAGGTGCACCTTTCATCCTCAGTATTCATCTTCTCTCTGTTCCTGAGAGTCAGGGCAATGTTAACTCAAAGCTCTTGTAAAATTGTGGATCTTTCTTGCCAACCTCTGAAATGTTTCTGCAAAGTTTGGCATTGATACATGTGACATACATGTATGTCTTTTTCTCAGCTGAGAAAAAGAGCCTTTCTTTTTTCAAATTTTCACATTATTCACCTATTTTCCTCTGAAAGGGAACTCACAGATGTAGATTTTAAGAGATTGTTATGGAGGCCTACAAGCAGGAAAATTGCACCCTGGTTTATCAGTTTTCCATTTAGTTCTTTCAAGCTTAGAGACTCCTGTGTATGTTTTCCTCCAAATGAGGACTACAAAGTAGCCACACATCATTTGTACATTCTTACAAGTATCCTGGAAACATCTCTTAATTTCTCAATCAGTAATTCAGCAGATCCTTTACTTTTGGATCAGATTTTAGTATATGTTTGGGTTTTTAACATTACATCATGAATTTTGTTGTCAGGACTTTCAGCAATGAAGACACGGGCTCCTCAGTATGTTGATGTTAAGACTGTCCTGCACTTAATTCCTGTCAATTTTCATGAGAGAAAAATGGCATTTGGCTTCAGTTTCTAGTGGAAAAGGAAGGCTTGGAACCCTCTGTTCAAGACTGGAATTGCTAAAGGGAAAAGAAATCTTCATGTGCAGACTTTATTGACAAAATATTTATTTACCACATACAAGATTTGAGATCTAAAAGAAAGTGAAGGCGGAGTAGATGAGTCTTGGAATCATAGGCTGGTTTGAGTTGGAAGGGACCTTAAAGATCATCTAGTTACAACCTCTCTGCCGTGGACAGGGACACCTTCCACTAGACCAAGTTGCTCAAAGCTCCATCCAGCCTGGCCTTGGACACTGCCAGGGATGGGGCATCCACAGCTTCTCTGGGAAACATTTTCAGGGCGTCACCACTCTTGTAGTAAAGGATTTCTTCCTAATATTTCATCTAAACCTGTCCTGTTTCAGTTTAAAGCCATTTCCCCTTGTCCTATCCCTCTGTGCCCTTGTAAAAAGTCCCTCTCCGTCTTTCTTGTAGGATCCCTTCAGGTACTGAAAGGCTGCTAAAGGGTCTCCCCAGACTGACAGATTACTGAAATTACTGGTTGTAAAGTGTCTACTTGAACTATTTTCCAGTCATGAAGTATATATTACTGATTAATTAATCAATCATTTATATCCTTAATTCTAGAAATTTATTTAAATTAATAGAAAAGGGTAAGAAAGTTGCAGCCAGGATACTGAAGGACTTTCTTTTTTCCATTAAAAATAAAGGCAGATGCTGCAGCAGTCTTTAAAAAAGCTACAGAATTTGTTCTGAGGGCAGTAAATGTGACTTTTATCCAGCAAATTTGTAGGAACTATAGGAGAGAATAAAATCAGACCATGGGCAAAATGTAAATATGAGATATAGGGGAAACATCAGCCCCAATTTCTTTTTAGTTGCAAGTTTATTGCAGTCTTTTGAAGGTGTCAATGAGCAGTTCATTACAGTTGTTCATACAAATAGATTTTCAAAAATACTGAAAATATTTCTTCCCAAAGGCATGTAAAGCTATCATGAGCTAAACCAGAAGATCTTTTTGGGATGAATATTATGTTGAAAAATAGAAAACAAATGTAGGAGTTAACATTCTGTTTTCATAAACATTTTTCATGTAAATAAATTCTTGCCATTGATCTAGAAAGGGCTTTACTTGAGCTAGGAAGAGTGCTGATAAGAATAGTGACATTGATCTGCAAAATGGAGCTACTCTCACAAGAAAAAGAGTAAGCAATCTCAAGACCATAAAATTGGAAAACATACTGTGGGAGGGAAGGGGGAGAGATGTGTTAAATTTTATAATACCACAAGGGAGTTGAGGAATACATGTTCACTATTTCTCACATTATAAAAGCTACAGAATACTCAGGGAAATCATTTGGTATCAGGTTTAAAAGCAAACAAAGAGAGAAGAAGAGTAGGCTCTGGTGAGACCTCATTGTGGCCTTTCAAAATTAATGGGGGATTAGATTATAGGAAAGATGGGGACAGACTTTTCAGCAGGGCCTGTAGCAGTAGGACAAAAGGTAATGGCTTTAGGGTGAAAGAGGGTAAATACAAACTAGAAATAAGTTGGTTGGTTTTTTTTGTTTTGGTTTGGTTTTTGGTTTTTGTTTTTGTTTTTTTTTTTTTACCATGGAGGTAGTAAGATGCAGGACCAGGTTGCCCAGAGAAGTGTTAGATGCCTCATCCCTGAAGATGTTCAGGGATGCCTCATCCCTGAAGTGTTAGATGCCTCATCCCTGAAGATGTTACCCTGATCCCAAGGTAAGGTTGGATGGGATCCTGAGCAACTTGATGTAGTTGAAGATGTCCTTGCTTGATGCAGGGGAATGGGACTAGATGACCTTTAAAGGTCCCTTGTGACCATTCTGTGATTCTAAGACACTGTCACCTTAGTGAATGCCTACAAGTGAGCAGACTCCAGCAATTTGCATTGCTTGAGAAATCTGAAGGCCCTTGCAGACATTTTTGAGTCCTTATTTGTGTTTTATTGCTGTGAATAAGTAAATACATGCCTCTTGCTCAGCTTAATTCCACAGGCATCTTTCCACACAGATACATATGATACGTAGGATGAATTCCAGGTTTTGTTTTGTTGTGTGCATGAAACATTACAGATTAGCAAGTTCCTTTTGAGAGACTCAGAGCAGATGTTTTTATATGGCTGGAGAGCCAGACTGAGTACAAGAATTGCTCTGAAATGTCGAAGATAGAAATGTGGGTGAAAAGAAATGCACTCTGGGTCTGTTTTCCCTTCTTCCCTAAGCCAGTCCAAGAAGATAGTTTTAAAGTTTATTCATTTGTAAGAGCTATTAGCTCCTAAGGTGGAAAAAAGCTGCCCCTTGGAAGGCATTAAATTCCTGACGCATCCAGCTGAGCTGCTAATGCGATCAATCTCCTGCACTAAACAGTGCTGGGCTCAGCGTTGTTCTACATTCAGCCTTATCAGCCTGCTGAAGTTTGGTCCCTCTTGCAAATCCATAGGGTAAAGGCATCATCTTGTATTGGCAATACTCCCTCCTGTGTAGTGGGTCATGTCTAAATGCATCCAAGTGCACCATCTGGCTTTTGAGTTTAGCAGCAGGTATTGGCTTCCTCTGAAGAGAAAGAATTCAGATTAAAAAAACAGCCAAGGTAAAACTTTTTCTTATTTTGGGGTAAAACTGAGGTAAGTCCACAGATAAAACCTAATGACCAAACTAGCTTTGGCAAATTAAAACAAAAGACAACAATGCTTGGAGTAGTATTAATCTATCTTGTGCAGTGTGTACATTAGGTCTCTAGAATGATATTTTCATAGGGTATTTTTCTTATATGTTTGTGAAAAGCAGATAGGTCTTTGGTTTTGACTGATATCCACCTGAACTCAGACTTTCTTACTCTTCTCTCTGCTTACTTTCAGTCTGGCTTTCCTCTCTTGAAGCAGAATCATGGTTTTCCCTTTCCCATCTAAACATCTATTCTTGACCTTATTTTTAATTCAAACTCTTCCTCATCTTATTTCATCCCACTACAAGCAATTCCACATTCTAAATCTTATTTTTTTCTGTCTCCTTTGCAGCTCCAGGCTTGTGGAGGGTTTGTCCAGCCCACTGCCTTCATTATTCCAACTCATATCTCAGAACCAGTGCGCCTTCATTTTTCTCAGCCTGGTCTAGGGACGTAGACTGAATTTCATAATGGTTGGGATGTACACCCAAGTACAGAGGAAGGAGGAAGAGAGAAACATCCACATTTGGACTGTGAAGGCTGCTCCCAGAACCAGGCATCATGCTCATGGGTGCAGCCACAACCTCCTAAAGTGCTAGCATCCAATGTATATCCCAAAGTCCTGGCCTGGGATTTGTGGAAGGTCTTAGAGTGAGTTTGTGCTAAGGATCTACAGGGCGATGAGATAAGATTTGTGACCACTGGGACAAATTTCATTCTACTGTCACACTCTACAATTGCTTAGAAGATGTAGGAAATGCAGAGTGGAAAGCTGGCGGGCTGGAGAGGTGGATCAGTATCCCTTTTAAAGTTTGTTCTGCTCATATAACCGTGAGTGGTATCAGTAAATGGGGAGTACTTTGTAAAGGCTAAAAACCTACCTGCTTTAAATACCTCTGGAATACTGAGATTTACAACTGACACTCGGGGAAACGGAGGGAGAGTAATCTTATTTTGCTTCGTAAATCAGAGTAAATGTAGAATCTATTGAAGAGTAGCTACTGTAGAAAATCAATCTCCTCTTTCTAGTCACTGCTTCGGCATTGGCATTTTGAAGCCCAATTGTTGATTATAACAGCTGTTAATTAAATCTGGTGGTTTGGCTTTGGTTTTGTTTTTTGGGTTTTTTTTTTCAGTAACTCACCAGTGTTTTTTAAAATGCATTTAAGCATTCATCTCTCCACAGATGTTTTATTCTTTCTGCAGAGTGAGAGCATATGCAGACACAAGCAGAAATATCCTGAGTTCCCTGGAGAGGAGGTGGCCATACTTGTTTATCACCTGTGACCCAGAAGGAGAGAAGCCTGCCTCCTGCACAGCTTGAAGCAGGGACAGACCTGGTCCCTGAGTGACTAGCAAATGTAGCTGTAAACACTGCTGCAGTGCAGAGACTATGATCCTGCAGCCTGAATAACCATCATCACAACATGACACCAAATTGGGAATGAGACCTGGCAGAGGAGGAAGAGGGAAGGTGTCATTATTTGGGGATCAAAATTGGTATCCTAATCCTCCCCCTCAACCATATCACTGCTTTTCTTCTCAAGGGGTTTTTAATGTCAAACATGTATTTGATGTAGCTGTTAGCGCTGAGAAATTAGCAAAAGTGGTTGAACAGTCATGCTATCCTGCAGGTATTATCTTAACTCACCTAGAAGATTTTAAAAACAAAATTCCTTTGGTTTTCATCTTGAACAAAGGTGACTCAGATGAGATCTTTACCCTTGGGCTGCAGATCACATTTCAGGTTGCCAGCCTGCAGGGAACATAAGAACTGATTATTCCTTTTACTGGAACAATTAAGACTAATGTGCAAGCTAAGAGCTGAAATGTCATCCTAAAGACAGGCTAGGAGCTATAATAGTTCCTTCCCCTTGAGCTATTGATCCATAGGGTAGATATCCAGCTAATCCCTTGGTCAGTTATGCTAATCTCAGGAAATGTCTGTCTAGCCACATATTTTATAGAGTCATAGAATCATAGTACGACTTTGGCTGGAAGAGATCTCTAAAGGCCATCTAGTTCCAGCCCACCTTGGGCATATCTGCCTTGGGCAAGGATGCCATTCTCTAGATCAGGTTGCTCAAAACCCTATCCAGTGTGGCCTTGAGCAGTTACAGGGATGGGGTAGCCACAGTTTCTCTGGGCAACATCTTCCAGTGTCTTAGCACCCTTAAAGTAAAGATTTTCTTCCTTATGAGCAATCTAAAACTATCCTCTTTCAGTTTAAAACCGTTTCCCCTTGTTCTATCATGTAGGCCTTGGTAAAAAGTTGGCCCAAGCCTGTCAAGATCCCTCTGGATAGCATCCCTTTCCTAAAGTGCATCAGTTTTACCACTCAGCCTGGTGCTGTCTGCAGATTAGCTGAGGGTGCACTCAGTGTCGCTGTCCATTGTGGCAAGCACATTTCTCTCTCTCTCTCTCAGGATTTTTCATAGAGGTGCACAGAGAGGAAGAAAGAAAAAAAAAAGATTCTATTTCTGCTCCTTGTTTTTCCTATGTGGAATGTGTTTGGAGAATTGTTTACCTTTGGTGATTGCTTGATTGGATTCTGGTGAGGATTGTTTGAGCCTGATGGCCAATCAGATCCACCTGTGTCTGGACTCTCGAGAGAAGGTCACAAGTTGTGAGTTAGATATGGTAGTTAGAAAAGTAGGTGTGTAGTTTTGGTATCTTCCTTTATATAGTGTATTAATGTATTATAGCATAGTTATAATAAAGAAATCATTCAGCCTTCTGAACTAGAGTTGGACATCATCATTTCTTCCCACTGGGTTCGCCTGCATTTTACAATGTCATTGGTGAAGAGATTAAATAGCACTGGTCCCGGTATGGACCTTGGAGGAGCACCACTTATTACAGGTTTTCACCTGAACATTCAGGCATTGCCTGGAATTCTGGACACAACCATCCAGCCAGATCCTTGTCCATCTAACAGTCCATGCATCAAACCCATATCTCTTCAATTCAGAGATAATAATGTCAGGAGGGACCATATCAAAGGCCTCACAGATGTCCAGGTAGGTGATATCTGTAGCTCTTCCCTTGTGCATTGAGGCAGTCAGTCCATCAGAGAAAGCCATGAAGTTAGTCAGGCATGATTTGTCCTTGGAGAAACCTTGTTGGCTGTCTTTAATTAACTCCCTGTCTTCCATGTTTCATATATTTCAGCAAATCTTCTAGGAGGACCTGGAACCGCACATGGGGGTCAGTGTGAATGGGCAGTAGTTTCCAGGGTCCTCCTTTCACCTCCTTTCATCATTCCTGGGGACTTTGCTTGACTACTATGGTTTTTGAAATATGATGGAGCGTTACTCAGCAACTACATCAGTCAATTCCCTCAGTACCCTGGAATGCATCTCATTAGGTCCCATGGATTTAGGAATATTCAGGTCCTGCAGGTGCTGTTGAACCTGATTGTGAACCCATAACCATGGGCTCCTAATCAGCTTTTGAGGAAATAAACTTCTTTTTAAACTTGGAATTTGCTCCCAACTCAGATATGCTCCTGAATTATTAATAAAAAAATCTTTATTGTTTTCAGATACCAGAAGCATCAGCTCAAAACCCTAATTCTTTCTTACTCAGAAAATAGTAGTTTTCTGAGCTTGATTTTCTATTTTCTGAGTATGTTTAAATCAGGTATTCTATCAAAATCTGTGATCTGTTGAAACCTGGGAAGATAACTTCTTTCCATTTTTGTATCACTTGACTGCAATATATGTCTAAAAAAGTCAAATGAGAGGAAAAAGATAACAAATTCTTAAAAAGTAATGGTAAAAATACTTTTTTCATAATTTTTTCATTGTCTTATTCCTGTATTTTTCAAAAAAATAGCTCCTGCTGAAAATCTGGTTAAAGTCAAGTGTATCAAATCAAGCAATACCAAAGAAATTGTAACTGCATTAGTTTGACCAATTGGGAATAAAGTCAGGTGCTTACTATAAAAATACAGCCATCAAAATGTATCATGCCTTTAAAAAGCAACAAAGAGGCTTGTTAGTCTCATCATTTAGCCATAGGGAAAAATATAAAGAGAGAATTGTAGAGATTAGGTCACTTGATAGAGGGCAATCTTGTATTTTTTCTGACCTCATTTCACTGAAAGGTTATGGCTGTAATCTAAGCCAATGAAAGCTAAAAAATCCCCTGTAACTAGCAAGCATAATTTTTCTATGGTAAACCTCAGTTTCACTGGAAGGAAAATCTAAAAATCAAAATATAGTTTTCAGGGTGAAAAGCCCCAGGTGCAAACACATCATCTTAAGCACCTCATGCAATGTGATTTCACCATACTCAGAACACTTTCACAGAATGTATTGTTTATTTGTAATTCTTGTGTGATAGGAATGGATATTTTTTCCTTCTGTAGATTAGATCTTTCTTCCACGGTGTCTTTTTAAGTACTTTCCAAACAGCTCTTCTTTCACTGGTATTTTTATCCTTTCTAGATGAGACTGTCAAAAACTCTTAAACTTGGCTTATTGCTGTTCTTACCCGAGTCAATACCCAAAGCACTCGGTGTTACAGCTTTTGGTCTCTTGAAGTCAGTGGATGTGACTGCCTGCCTGAGAGGTGCAGTGGAAAATCTGCATTGTCCTTTTTGGATTCAACTTTGTGTGGAAATTTACAACTGCTCACATTTCTGGCAAAATGAAGCAGCAGGAAAAAAAAGAAGCTCACACTTGGATGCAGAAAATTTACTGTGACCTTATTTTGGAATTTCAAATGAAATTACACACTCTTGGGAAAAAAAATTGCAACAGCCTGCATCTGCATTCCTTCCATACAGTTTCACAAGCAGCACATACAGTCTTTCCTACTGTGAGAGCAAGACCAACATACAAATGGTGTAGAGTAGTTATTATTCTCCTCCAGAATGCCACTGTTGATTTTCAGTCAGCACAACCCATTCCAACACCATGCATAATTTAGCCATTTTAAAGGTATTGAGGGAGCTCTAATAGGCTCACTTCCATGTAAGTAGTTAGATTACTTCTATGCATTCTGAGTTCAGCCCTCTCTGAACTCTGCCTGATAGTTAAGCTATTAAGAATTAAGCCATTACTATGAAAATAATGATCTAGACTTCCAAGGAGCCCCCTCTCTGAGATGGGGACAGCTTGCTTTTTCACACTGGTTTCAAAAGTCTTATTTGTGTAATTAAAAAGGAATTGTGTCTAAAATAGAGAGAATGTAGCAAATTGATACAACATATGCAATCCAAGCATCTGGTTCAATGAATATAAAGCACCTCATTCCCAGTGAACTGCTTAGTTCAATCAATAGTTTACTCCTATGACTAATACTCTTCACCTTTTTCTGTGTGCAAACTCAAAACCTTCTCCTTAGAAAATCATACAAATTGAATAGATCCTTGCTAACTAAATATGAAAATCCTTTGTTTCTTGTATTTTGTGTTTAAGTTCTTGAGAAATGAAAAAAAATATAGAATTTTACTTCTATGACCATGAAAATGTATGTCTACTTTAGATTATCTCCTAAAATGACCAGTTTCTGATCATTCAAAGAGGAACACAAATTTTCCCATTACTTCTGATATTGGCACCAGATACCAAGAATCCCAGAATCCCTTTTTATACTGTCTTCAGGAGGGAATGAGAAATCCATAACAATTGTCTGAACCGATAAATGATGAACCATGGCTCTGAGGACACACAGAGAAGTCAAGGACTAAGCTCTCCCAGAAATTTGGTGGCACTCATTCCAGTGCTAACTTGTTGACCCTCCCAAGTGCTTCCATCATCCACTAGCAGCTTTATAGTCAAGTGCCACTTTTTGGAGCACAGGTGATCTTGGGGCATCTTTTGGAAGTAAAGGAACGAGATATAAATCTCATGGTCCTGACTGGGTTTAGATGCCCTGAAGCCTCTTCCCTCATCCCCACAGGGATTTAGTTGTCTGTGTGTTGAAGGCCAGCCCTGATGTGGCGTAACTGTGTATCCCAGGACCAGGATGCTGTGAAAAGAGCTGTTTGGGAAAGCCATGAGCAGCCTCATCAAGGGCCTTCCTTTCCACAGCTGGAGAGTTGCATTAAAGTTCAGGCACTCACCCCTGGTCGTTGCCTGTATGTCAGTGCCTGGTCACCTGCTACAAGCAGGGACAAACAAAGAGCCTGTTCGTGATGGCAGCCTTCACAAGGATCTCACTCCAGTCCTTTAAACAATTGCCAGGAGCACAAGGCAGAAGTCTGGCAATGAAATTTGTGGCAGCTGAAGCCTTGGTTTTGGTGGAAAGAAGCCTGTATTTTAAATATCCATGCTAGGGAGTTGTGTCAAAGCCAACATTATTATACCCAGTTGTGTCTGGAAAAGGAGAGAAAGACAGATATGTATATAAGAAGCAGGAGCCATGAGCTAAGAAAGAAGACCCATAATGAGTTCAAATTAGATTAAATTAAGGAAAGCAAAGTAATGCTTTGGAGAAAAAGAATCCTACCTATGCTTGTACAATGATAGATTTTTAATTACCTATTACCACCAGGGAAAGACATCCTGCAGTCTCTGCATTTACTGCTTTGAAAACATTAGTGAAAAGCAAAAGGCAAATCTAACGATAGGACTTACTATGGAAGGAAGAACTAGTGAAACAGGAAGCATCATTATGCTCCAACATAAATCCATTATGTCTAAGAAGAGAGACTGTAACTAAAAAAAAAAAAAAATAGAAAAAGGATTACCTTTTTCTTGCATTAGCCCTGTTATGGTAGCAAACAACTTACATTCTTTTTGTCAGTGGCCTGGATACGCTTTTTAGCTGTTTCAATCCCTTTGAAGCTGGCTGTCGTAGCTGTGAGTGGCACTTTGTGTTGAGTTTCCAGCCTTTGGGCTCTTTCTTTCCAGACCATTAGATAGCAATTCTTACAGTACTCTTAAGGCAATTCTTACTGGACTGAGTTATGATTAGTACTAATTTTGGAAAAAGTAAATAAACATATAGCTGGGAAATGGTTGCAACTGTCTGTGGCATGTCAGCTACATAAATAAATTTTCCATTTTTCTTTTCTTTTACTAGCAAAACACCACCAGGATACAAATATCCTATTTCACAGCAAAATTTCCAAGCCCTTCTAGATAGCCAAAATTTCTCAGAAATTCTCCTGAACCAAGTAGGAAATGAGCTTGCAAACCAGCAAATATTGGAGTTGCAGCATCTGCAAAGTTTCTGCACCAGTACAGTCTAATATTTAAAACAAGAAGCAGCAGGGCTAGGAGTTTACCTGTCTGCAAGCTTCTGGCTGGCTTGTTCCCACTTGTTAGAAAACTCAGCAGAAATACAATGCCTCTCTTGCCAGAGATGTATCTTACAAGAAACAGTATCACACATGACTGGAAAGCAAGATTAGCAGATAAAGCCAAAGCTGGGATGGGGATTTCCTCTCATATTATCTCTCAAATGCACTGGCAGCATTTGGGCTCTCCAAATGCTGTTACCTACACAGACTTTTATGACCTATATGGGCCTTCCCATGCAGAACAGACAAGGAGGCTGCTAGAGTTACCAGGCATATGGAGCACAATTGCAACAACAATCCTTTCTATTGTATGGAATTTCTGATTTTATTGCAAGGCAAGTGTACTCAAACTAATGTACTTAGGCACTTCATTAATATTTTAAGTTAATACACACTAATAATAGTTGTTCTTTTTTTGACTAGATCTTTCTCATTCACCCAGATCAGGAGTCTGATCTCACATTTTTAAAACAGGGTAAGTTCTTTATTTTAAAATTTAAGTTAATCCTGATTTAACAAGAACAGCAGAGGCAAGAACTAAGCCTCACATTTCCAGATGGACATCTTTTTATTAAAGTTGTCATTCTATCTTTCTCATTCTCTGTCTGTAAATTTACTTGCAGCAGTTGCAATATTCGTCCTTATAAATGTTTTCACAGCACTGGGGAAGCTTCCAATAGTGAGCTACTAAGAAAAGAAAAGCATGTTCCATTTTCTAATGTGCCACTGTAGCCCCTCCATTAAGCAAGTCAGATTTTTTCATCATATGCCGTGCTCCAATGCACAGCAACTCTAGAGAGAATTCTAGCAGCTGAAAATGGGTGTTTCTGACAGTTAAAAAACAGGTAGATTTAAAAATAATCCAGGGAAAATATTCTGTGAAGACATTCCTCTGGTATGTGTGATACACGGCAGGTCACAGATGGATCCTTTTTTATTTATCACCCGGTGAGGTGCCCGCCTACATGGCCCCAGTGTTATAATCAGCTTGTAGCAGTAATCAAAAAGCAGAGATATCTTTGAAATGGAAAGTAAACAAGATCTTTGTTTTTGGCTTTGCCAAGGCAAATTTTCATGACACATTAATATAATTTGTACTTTGTTGGGACACTTAATGTATACTCAATGTATACTTAATGTATACTTCCTTTCGGGATGCCATCACTTAGCAAGATGCTAAAAATGTCTTGAGAGAAGATCTAGCATCACTACTGCACTATTTTTTCCTCTCTGTGTATGCATGTGTGAAAACTTTGGCAGCTGCCTTGGAAAATCCACTGTACATTTTTCCTCCAAATGATCTTCCCCCCCGCTTTCCCCAAATTTTTTAGAGCCATGGGTTTCAGACAAAATTGGCTCCGCATAGGGCAATTGCCTGTGTGGGTTCAGGTGAAATAATACTGAGAAAGCAGGTTTTTCTGCTTATTTCTACTGGTACTGAAAGTGCCAAATTCTACTTCCTTTGCTACTCCTAGCTCAGCAAATGGCCCCAGGCATTTTCAGACATCGAGAGGGTCACAAAATTTGACTCTGTGAATTAGAACAGTCCAAATTGGAAAGCATGCAAATCAATGGCAAAGACTGAGGGGCAGGACCCTCAAAAAGATTTAAACCTCATATTCAGATGTCAAAACCAGGTATTACTGGATATATATATATAAATCCACTGTGAACAAATGGTTTACATGGGAATTCAGTCCTTATTCTGAGAGATGCTGTTACACCATGGAAAAGACACAGGTTTAGATCCAAAATAATTATACCACAGTTCTAGAAAAATCATAGTGGAAGCAATCTAATAGAAAACCTTTTTAAAAGCAGTGAAAATATATTAAAAAAATTCAGTGAAAACTATTACAGGCATAAAATCTCTGTTTTTTGAAAAAAAAAAAAAAGGAAAAAGAAGGGGGTGGGGGCAAATAGGACAGATATGAACTGTGAGAAGAACAGAAAAAGTATCTAAAAATAGCCCGCCAGTATTAGCAGTTGCCAAACATGCCTTGGAACTGTAATATAATTCTGCCTGGCCTGGAAAAGAACCCTTCCTGCAAATCACAGTCCCCAGGTGCCAAGGTAATAATGAGAATTGTTAGAAATTGTACAAAAATAAAAAATCAGATGATACCATGGGCACACTGAGCAGGTGCAGAATTAGTGGCACTCGGAGGGCTCCATCTCAGGATACTCTCTCCAGACCAGAGAACTCTCTGAAACCTGTACCCAGTGAACCAGGTATTCACCACCTTTTATCCATTTTCAGGCAGACTTGGTTGAATCAGTAAAGCAGGGAATACTTGGGAAATCAGCAGCTGGAGAGGCTTACATGGGTTCTTGAAGAGATTTAGAAGTCAATAAAGAGATGGGGTGGGGAAAAATATTAAGGTCTCTGTTCTTTGTGTCACTGTGATCCTGGTGTTACAGGGAACTTGACATAGCAAGTAGGAATTTGCTCAGGGGCAGTTTCTCTGATGGTAGATTTGCTCAGCCTCAAACAAGCAAACAAACAAACTTGCTATTCTCTCAATAGTGAGGTATGTTTTAGTCACTGCCTGTGATGGAAGTCATTGTAACTTGTGGGTCTGGATGGGATCTACCCAAGGGTACTTGAGGGAGTTGGTGGAAGTGCCCACTGAGCCCCTTTCTGTCATTTGTCAGCAGTCCTGAGGGAGGCTTACCAGGGAGGTCCCCGTTGACTGGAGGCGAGCAAATGTGATGCCCATCTATCAGAAGGGTGGGAGGAGGATCCAGGGAACTGCGGTCCTGTCAGTCTGTCCTCCATGCCAGGGAAGATCCTGGAGCAGATCATCCTGAGTGCCATCATGCAGCACATGCAGGACGACCAGGGCATCAGGCCCAGCCAGCAGAGGTTGCTGCTTACAACTTCCTTTACAAAGAGAGGGAGGTGCTGATCTCTGGTCTCTGCTGAGAGGATGCATGGAAATAACTTAAATCATCAGGGGAAGTTCAGATTGAACATTAGGAATAGTTCTTCAATGAGAGGGTGGTCAGTCACAGGAACAAGTGCCCCAGGGAAGAGGTCATGGCCCAAAACTGGTGTTTGCAAAACATTTTGACAACACTTTTATGTATATGGTTAACTTCTAGGTTGCCCTATGTGGAGTCAGTAGCTGGATTCAATGATCCCTGTGGATCTCTTCCTACTCTGCATATTTTGTGATTTGATTCTATGGTTCAGTGGTTCTATTTCAGCATAGCTGGGGGAAGGAGCTGAGATCGGGGTGCCACAGTGGTAGACACAAAGTAAGGGAACAGCCTGTAGTCTGAAATGTTACAGCATGACAGGCTCTGGGCAGAGCTGGAGGTGAAGATTCCAGTTCAGGCTTGAACAATGAGCTGTCTACACGGTGAGTATCAGTAGGTGAGTTTGGTGGTGAGGGTGCTATTATAACCAGTGTGGGCTACTGCAGGATTCAATTGCCTAAAAATGGGCTCCTGGTGCTATGTGAGATGTCTCATTGCCTCTGGATCATCCGTGCAGTGTGTGTATGACATAGGACCCTCAGGAGACATTTAATCTTCTGGAACAGCAGCAGGACACTAGGCAAGATAAGATACTTCTGCTGTAAACATAAGACCAGTGTCTATGAACCCTTTCCATGTCTCCAGGGGAACCTTCCCCTGCAGTGGATGGATCTAGAGGATTATTGAATGCATGTCAGCGTGTGCAATCCCAACTACATTGACTAGAGGTGTGATCCATTTGCCTGGGCAAGGACATACACATCATCATTTGACCACCCTCAAATGTTTATCTTGTGCCAGTTGAGATGGCCAGGTGTCTTGCCTACATAGGCATATTTATCTGTCATTTCAGATGGGCACATGTCCTCCAGATGTCCTCTGCCCTATCCCCTAGCCTTGTGCACACCTTGGATTTCCTAGAGCATCTCAAATGGCAGTGGATGCCCATGTGTGAGTGAATAAAGAGAGCCCCTAGCCCAAGGTCATCCTGCCTGGTCTCTAGCAGGATCTTTGCCCTGCAGCAGGATGCAAATTCCCTGTGAGCTTTCTGTGATGGCTGCCCTTGAGAGTCTCAAGTAGCACAGGACACCTATGATTTAGGAAACTGAACTGACCCTTCTACCTCCTCTATGTATAATGATGTCGCAGACAGCTGCCTCCTCATAGACCTAAATTTAGGTGTCTGAATCACATTCTATAAATGGATTCTAATCCCATCACTAATGAATGTCACCCTCTTTAGTTAGAGCACCTCACTGCTCCATCTGAGTTTCAGTAGCTGTGTAGCACCAGTGTTACATAAACCACGCAGAGCTCCACTTTACCTCATTAGTCCAGCAGTCTGCATGGGAACTGTATGAAGGCACACAGGGAGTACAAGAAGGAGTTCAGAATAGAGTCTCAGAGCCAGTCTGTGAGTGTGTGATTGGAAAGCTATCTGCAATCAAAGAAATTGAGAAACTATTTCCCCTTGCTAAAAGGAGGCAGCCTTTTCCTCATATTGTCCCACACAGTTCATGAAACAAATGAATGGGAAGAGCTGTGGATGACTGACTTGCAGTGCAATAATATGTTGAGATGTGAGTTGTTGCATAAGATTCTTTGAACTTTTAGAAAGTGTTTTAAAGGTACTTGTTATTATTCAGTGTGACAGAAGGATTTATCTAGCCTGGCATGCTATGCTTCCTTCCCTAATGATGCCTAGAGATCTGTTGGACAGTCACACATTGAATCTCCCAGCTGCTCTCACTAGTGGGCAGCCTGTGACAGCCAAATTTCAGCTTAAAGCTGTAGGTGGTGCCTTCAGGAAGCCCTTTTTTCTGCTGCTGGAAGGACTCATATCTCTCACAGATGGGAAGGGCTCTTGTTGAGACACCAAGAACATGCCTGTCATGGATTGAGGTGAAAGTTTACACACCATTTTCTGCACTTCAAGAAGTGTTAGCTTTCATAGCACTCACTCCAACTATCAGGAACATGAATTGGCAGAGAAATTATTGAATATTTATCGCCATCACCTCCACACCACATGGTCAGGTGTAGCTACACATGGGACTGCTCAAGTGAACAGGAACAGTCCAACTTGGGCCCGGCGCTATGGGAGGCATCTGGGCCCTCCTAATACAGCAAGAGATTGCTTAGTACCTCAGCTCCCTCTCAAAGCAGAAAAATGAAGTTAGCCAATCTAATTAGCTTTAGCAGTGGCTAAGAGGACTTGATCCAATAAAATATCTGCTTGGAACTTCTCTCCTACCTTGGTGCCACCCACCCTCCAGAGCTGGATGACTAACACAGGTGCAGCCCCTAGCAGCAGGTGGAACACTCCCAGAAGCTGGTCTGACTACAAGGAATGGCTTTGATGGTGGGTATCTGGTACCATTCCCCTTACCTGCAGACAATGTGGAGTGGAGCAGGAACTGTCTGCTATCCAAAGCTGTAGGATGATTTCTGCAGTGCTGAGATCAGGGCATCCATGAAGTCTTTATGGCAGCCTTGTGTTGATGAAGGGAGCAGAGGAAAGCCTTGTTGGGCGACAGAATCTGGCCCTTTCTGTTGACTTGTCCAGGTATAATATGTAATGCTTCCCTAGTGAATGGATAGCATATTTATTCTCACTTTAACCTGTCCCTTTTAGTGTTCTGAAGTGTTCCTCAAAGAGAGGAGATCACAAATATACACTACCAAGATGTGTGAACTTCTTCATAGAAACCCAGAATTTGTCCCAACTGGAGTTTCTGTGGTGAATTCTGGAAAAGGCAGAATGATTTTGTCCCTGTTGCTGTAGGTGTCTGTTACAACAGTCTAAAGTAAAGTAAATTTATTGAAATTCTGTTCTTAAACATAAAAGACTTTTGGCTCAGTGAGCCTCAGAACTTTTTGACATTTTTTCGTTAATTATTTCTATTTATTGTTTTAAGACTCTAACTGCTAGTAGGGCCCTTTTTATTATAAAATCATAAAGAAAATGTCTCTTCTCTGAAGAACTTACAGTTCAAATAGGTGAAGAAGACAAGTGTTGTATATTTTCTCTGCATTTTCTCTAAATATATGATCTGTTGCAAAGTTAGAACGACTCAGTAGATGGGGCTGGTATTATTTGCAATTAAACTAAAAGCCCAGTCAGACTCCATAAACCCAGTCAGCAATAGCTTTGTGGGGACCTCTATTTTTAGAGGGATCTCACTAGAGATATTTGTAACTACTTGCTCTGTTGTGGAGATGATTCTGTCACAGAATACTGCTGGACTTGTTTTGAACACAGATTTGGGAAGATTTTTATCAGCACTTGGGCTCTGAGTGATTTCTGGATAACAAATGAGCTTATCTGAATAATGACCTGCAGCTGTCCTGTAAATACTTACCTAACAGCTCCTTCAGCCACTGTACTGAATAGCATACAAAGTAAAATGATTTATGTGAAAGTGCAATTCTGAAAGTTTCATGTTTAATTAATATATTCATGACTTTAAAATTTCCTTGTGGAATAATTAACTTTGCAAAAAAATTTATTTATAAATTTCATTTATAACGAATGTAATATTATTTATAAACATATTTAAACAGAGTTATCCAGGAACTGAATTACCCAGTGCATACAGTTTCCAAATTTTTGGAATTGCAGTTTAGTATAAAACATGGTGCTGAAAAAATGTTTCAGTTTCTTGCTTTTGAACAGGGAAAAAAAAAAGGATCTGTAAATTCCATTGTATCTGTGCTGGGATAATTTAACCGTTTCTCAATTTTCTCATAATGTTTACAATTTCCACCTCCTGTGTTTCTCAGCTGTTTCTGTGGTGGAGTCTTACAGAAGAAGAGCAATAGCCCTCATACTGTAGTCATCAGACTTACAGTTACTATTCTTTTCTGAGGTTTTTACACAGATTTATTGTTGGCTTGCTCTTTTTTTTTTTCTTTCCTAGCAAACTGCTCGTTGTCATGCAAATGTAGAAATAATGAGGTTAATATGTGGGTCAGATGCAATGCTGAAGAGGAAAGCCTTATACATTTCCTGACAGTGTAAATTCCCAGGACCTTTGCACAGCTGGCTGGAGCATGGCAGCAGCAAACCACAAAGAGAAATGGGGACAGGAATAAAGAGAGCGGTGACAAGGTCTGGTCACTGCTGTCTCCCTTGGGAACAGTTTTAGGCTCCCTGTGCAGAAATGTTGCAGTTTTTGCCTAATGGCAGGGAGTTGGGATACAATTTGAAGGCACAGGGGTTAGGCTGAGTCTCCCAGGCTGAGGAGACCAAAAAATAGAAGCAAAAGAAGGACATGACTCCTGTCTACATAAGGGTTTTGTTATGCACAAAACCTGATGTGTGAGAAGACAAGACTACATTTTCTCTGTGCCATTTTTCTATAAGACTTGAAGAAACTCACCATAGGTAACTGGATTGCTAAAAAGAATCACACATCAAACAGACAAGGCATAACTGGATTTGTCCCTCTGTATTTTCTTTTATGCTGAAGTAGAACAAATCATGGAGATAAGCTTTGGCAACAATGCAGGATCTGTATTTCAGACTCCAAAATTTTCAGCACAAACAAATTGTTTAGGTTAATATTTCAAGCCTTGTGCTCTCAAATGTGGTCCTGATTTATGAGATAGATAGACAGATAGATAGACAGATAGACAGATAGACAGATAGAAGGGCCTGGGATTTACTTTCTATTGCTAATAGACATTTTTAAAATCTTAATTATTTTTAAGAGGTTATTTATTAAGTTTTTGTCAATAGAGCTTGTTTGCCCCACTGTTACAATGAAGCCTGTTTTTTCTTTCATTGAGCTTTATAAAGAAATGTAATTTTCTGTATATTTCTCTACTCTTTGCATTACGCTAGAGATCAGTTTCCAACTTTTTCTTCCAAGTTTCATAAAGGCTTTGACACATTAATACTGTGAAAGTTGCCAGATGGTGTTTCTGCAGGTACTATTTACAAGTCCCATTTAAATGACAGTGTACTCAGACTTGAAAAATAAATCTTTTAATTGGGCTGTACCTGTTTTTAAAACCCACGTTGAGTTTCATAACATAGCAAAGCCACAGAAATTCTACCTTTAACTCATTCAGCCCAAATTTTGGAAATGCTCCTCTAAGAATATGTGTAAAGACCGTCATGACTAAAGACAGACTGAAGCAAGTGAACAAATGTTTTCCCAGAGCTGGGCCTGTTCTCCCCTAATAAAATCCCTTTTAGGGCTTGTTCTATGACTGCACCCCACAACCCCCCAAACAAGCTCCCAGAGCATGTTGCAATGTAAAGTATAACGTGACTAATTATGAGCAGCTTGCCTTGAAATTTTATATTTACTTTTAAATGGATGTTTGCCAAAATTGGTAACAGTTTTAAAATGGGTATATGAAAGCCAGGAATCTTCCAAACAGGCGTGCTCATATGTACATTGAGATAAACAGAGAGCAGTTATTAAAATGTGAGATTTTGTCAGTTAGGGTTCTAAACCACACGTTTCAATCACTACTGAAATAAAAAACAACAAAACAATGGTGTGCCATAAATAGGACTTTTGGAGAAACTTTTGGTATCCAGGTTTACTTGATTTAGCCTCTGATTCTCAACATCTGCTTTAGATTATTAGCAAAGATATTCAATACTAATTATTTTGAGGTTTAGCAGCCATGCAAAACATACCTGTGAATCTTGATAATTTCACGGCTCCTAGCCTTCAACTTCTGATCTGTTTATAACCACAAGATATTTTGTTAACACTGGGTGCTTTACTAAGTTTAAAGCATGTGCAGATTTGGGACAATCTTTTGATTTTCCTCCTGATTTACTTCAATTGTATTGTTGTACCGTTTGCATTATTTTACCCAGCAGTGAGTGATTTTTTTTTGTGCTGGTGACCTGGATGAAAACCAATCTCAGAGAACTCTCTATGAAGTTGACATTGAATCCTCCTGGCAAAAATGACAATGGTATCTGCAAGGGCACAATGACCTTGGTGTCAATGACAGCATTCACCAAAGACTGGAGGCAAGATAAAATAATAAGTTATATGGCTTTTTGCCCGCCAGCAGTTTGTAGGACTAACTCCATATGTATGAATGTGTAACTAAACACAGCAATACGATTCCTCTCCTGGGTCTCAGCTAGAGCAGAGACAATATGTGATCAGTGTGATCAGTGCAAAAAGTGGCAGCAGGAGGTAAAAGTAGCAAAGTTTCTGGGCGTTTCAGAACTCCCTCCTTTAGCAAGTACTTCTCAAAGCATAGAGAAGCGTTGCCCTGTGTGGGTCACCTCCTGGTAAAGTATTGAGGAGCAGACCCTCCTGTTTGTGCTCAAGCTCAGCAATGTATCTTGTTTCTAGTGATCATCTTCATATAGGAACTGCAGACACAAACTTGTAAATCCTGTTTCTCAAAGGAAGTCCTTGAATATGGGAGGGTTCTCACAACAGAAGCATTCTTGTGAACAAGAAGTCACATCTTTGTCCTCAGTATGGCTGGTGATGAAAGAACCTATTTAGGACTTCCCCTGCAGTTGGAAGTGTTATGGAATATGGATTCAAATTCTGCTTTCCATCTGACCTTGGGAACTGTGCTGAGGAAACTCTTTAGCATGAGTATGACAGAGGTTGACTCCAGGTCAAGAATCCTAACAGCTGAGGGGGCTCAAAGGTCCTCTGTGGAGAACGATGTAAACTGAACTCTGAAGGGAAAAGTGGTCGTAGGGAAAAAACCTTTTTCTGGATGAAGTAGTCTATGGTGCTCAAATAGAAGCATCATCACATATGAAGAAGAGAGAAATAACCAGAAATAAGAAATATAATGATTATACTATATCGTAACTGTGACATTCAATGGAATATTGCAACTCCTTGCAGAAAATCATATGTCTTCAGCCTGATTACAAAATTAAAAGAGAAATATTTTAACTCAACTGAAACCCTTATATATACATACATACATATATATTTTTAAAAAATGCATCCTTGCTGATTAAGACTGTACTTTCCTCTAAACATAGCAAAACCAGAGGGGAAGTATAAATAGATGTCATGAAGCCGTGATTGTTCCTAATTCATTGGACTGGCTAGCTGTCAGCAAGATAAATGGATCATCCTTAGATAACTCGTATTGTCATATTTATGTGAGTGGGATTGAAAAAAGAAAAGAAGTCAATAAAAATTAAATTGAAAAGGAAAATATTGCTGCAGTACAGTTTTCCAAATGCATGTGACAAGTGAAAATGAGATGTGATAAAAAGTGAAATGTGAAATATTTTAGGTTTTTTTACTATTGTTTATATGTTTTAATACTTTATAGTTTATATGTCAAGCATTGGCTTGGCATACGGGCTCATGAATTTTATCTGTTTCTTATTTAGACATGAGATTAGATGAGTGACAGCAGTACCAAATGGGTAGATTTTCCAAATAACATTTACTAGCACTAGTAGCAATGGAGAAACAAGTTCAAATTGAAGCAAGACACAGTTAGGAATTCATTTAGGCATTTACACCAGGCATTCTGGGAAAAAAGAATCCCATCTCCTCAAGAGAATACATTATATGTAGCAAGTGGGAACGTGAACCAGGGATGATCAAAGTATCAGACTGAGGGATGTTGGGGAAAGAAGTGATGAGCCAACCTGATCAGAAGGGAATAAAGTTCCCATGCTTGAGGAACAGAAAATATCCCAACTTTCCTTTCCCTCCAGTGACATGAAAGAAAGACAGACAAGCCTTGTGCATTGCCACACTGGATGTATTGTGTGTGTCAGACCTCTTTGACCAATTTTCCTCTTTTTATTCTCAGCAATTTTGTTTTAACACCAAAGTAGAATCCTACTTGGCTTGAGATGTTACAGCCACAAAAGAAATGTTAATCAGATATTAGAAAATAATTTCTCCTGTACTGTACATTGCTGAGTGGATATTTGTCTTGAAGACTCAGGAACTAAGATATCTGAAGTGTGAAGTGTGATGTTCCACAGACATGAAAAATGCTGAACAGGCTCCAAATGTCTATCACTCCATATGAGTACCTCTATAGCCCAGTAGCCACCTAATCAACGGTGCTGAGGCCAGAGGAAGCAGCAGGGAAGGTGTTACATTATATTACAGTCCATCACACGTGAGCTCTGGAAGGGAGGGTGTCAAAAGTCTGAACACAAAACGCACCAGTCAATGAAAGAACTTTAAACCATCCTGAGACCAACATCCCTTTGTGTGGATGAATCAGACTATACCAGAATTTTGGGGGGAAGGGGGGAGTGGAACATCTAGTGGGTAGCCTTCCAAATCATTAATATAATGCTGAATTACCTTGTTTCGAAATCATATATCTTTATATAAAGAGTACTGCCTGTTCTAAAAATAAGAAGCCTGACTCTGATCCCATTCATAGCTCAATGAATCAGGTACACTCCCACCAAGATCCACAGAGTTTCTTTAGTGCAGAACAAGTCAGTGACAGACTGCATTCTGGATGCATCCTGGGAGCTGAGCATGTGACCCATAACTGAGTCTTATTCTGTAATTGTAAAAGGCTTTTTGAAATCCATTTAAGTCTATTAGTACTCCCAGAAAATCATGCACTCATTCATTTTTCTCAAAACAAATATCCTGGACTTAATGGAGTGTAGTATCCTCTCACTACCAGTACCGAAGAACTCAAATTATGCATTATTAAGCTATTAAACAGAACTGAACAAGAAGAAATGGCACTTACTGGCAAGACCACTGTTCTAAAATGCTTGGTGATAAGCTATGGAAACATTAGCAAGCTGTTATAAAAGTGCCATCTCCTACCAGCTGCTATAATTTTGTTTCCTCTAACAGTTGGAACCTATTTCTGAGCACATCTTTTGCACACACATATCTACACAGAGGAAGGCGCACGCAGGGGTCTACCTGTGCTGTCACACGTTGAGCTGGCAGGGGATTTCAGCAAGCCAGCTCACTCCTGAGCATGTTGCAAGCTGGTTCCTGCAGCATTTCTCTCATAAAGACAGTGTTCTCTCTAAGTAGTCTCTAAAATGCCCTCTGAAGTCAGAGAGCTTCACAGACCTCAGGATGTAAAGCAAAAAAACTTCATGAGCCTCCAGATAGTTAGTGATATATTTTGATGATGAATCAATCATCACTTGAGCTTCTTTGTATTTATTGTTCCATTTGCTCTGCAGGGAATATGGGAAGGGGAAAATCAGACATTGTAACAGATATTGCTACACTCTTGCTAGGTGATATGATCCATAAACTTGAGATTTTCAAATAAAAAGCAGATAGCAAAACTACAAGAGGCTTCAGGGGTGTGCAAATATCACAAATGATCATTTAATGCTTCATGTGTTTGAAAAATCTAGCAAAACTAAGATATTTTTGAATTCAGTGCTAACCTATTCAGTCACTTGGTCTATGCCTCTTACTTGGGGTGCTGTTCAAGTCCCCCAGCCAACCTCCATGGTCTTTGCTTCACACTAAACTTATGGCAAAGCATAAGTTTATGCCTTCATTGCTTTATCTGCAATGCTGACACACATTATCACATATTTCTTTTATTTTATCACTCTTTCTATTTTTATTCCCTGACATCAATTTTATAGGTGACAAACATTCCCTTGAGTTATGACTGAGTTGCCTTCTTACTCTTTCCCTAGCACTAGCATTAAAACCACGTGTTTGGATCTGCTTGCTCAAAATTGCTACAGTGTGGAGTGAGAAGGGCAAATAAAAATGTTAATTAATTTTTCAGAGCTGATGGTGAAGCTAAGCCAGAGCTATACCCCTCTCTACTTTTAGCAGTAGTTTTATCATCAATGAGCCCAAGAAGAAAATACATTCTCTTGAAAGGGTATAATAAAATATAAGTTTATACGATACTATATAAAGTTGTAAGGAGTTCACAACAATTGTGCTGATTCCATCAATAAGTAGTTAGAGACTTATGACTGCAAATAATGTTTTTACACTCAGGGATGAGCTCAGCAACCGTTTTATGAAACACTGGTATGGGCCATTACAACCCAGTACAATGAACTAAGGCAGAATCTGTTCACCTGCCGGGCTGATGGAAAAGCACTGAACCCTTTCTTGCATCACCATGCAAGGAATCTGGCTAGAGCTACAATTTCCAAAGCATCATCCCTAAGGTTTGATTCCTGAATCTCTGCTACATGCTTTAGATGTAAGTGGTCTGATCACATATTTGCTGAGCACTTATGGTCTCTTTGCCACCATTGAAATGAAACTGCCTTTGCTCACATTTTTGTGGTCAGCACATCTGGGTATACGTGTGAGGCTTCAGGCATTTGGTTGGTTGGCGCCATTCTGGGAGAGGGTAGGAATGCTGGCTTGTGAGGGGAGCATCAAGAAGAAGACCCATCTGAGTTTCTTAACTAGTTCCAGCTGCCTTTTTTTCTTTCTTTCCAAATACAGAGTCATGAAATAAATTTGATATATTTCAAAGCAGAAACTCATGATAATCATAACCAAAGAATCACATAATAATGGAAATTATGCATTGGAATGAGGCTAAATGCATGTTCACTTATTGAGGAATGTGGATTTATTGTTCCATTTTATCAGCCAGTAACATTAGGAAAGGAGAAACCCTCTCCTAAGAGTCAAAAACAGACAGATTTTCAAGTGAACTTTATATATGATAGTTAGTTCAGCTGGAAGCAAGCAGACATTTACTTTTAGATTGCAAATAATTCTGGGACATTATAAAATGATGTACATTTTTATTGTATACTTTGTACAAATAAGTACACTGTATTATTTATTGAGGTAATAAATTCCCCAAATCCCCTCATCAAGTTCAGATTAATTGATGTTTGACGAAGTGTTTAGTGCCATAGATGTTTGAAAATAAAGAACAGAAGAAGAAAGTTGTATGTCATGAACTCTCCTGAGGAGCATTTAAATGCACAGCAATTAGATGCTCAGGATCAGCTTATTATCAATATACTCTTTCACCTTCTTTGTATTTTTGTTCATCCTTTCCTAAAACTGCTTTGGCCTTCCCTTGGAGGGGTGTAGAAGACAAATACATCCAAAGGTTAGTGGCATTAAAGAAGTGGTTTTTTGAGATCACTTGTGAAAATGAGAGAATGATGCTATAACAAAAGTGCATTTTCATGTTATAAAAAGCCTTCACCTTTTCTGTGGAATAGTCATTTACCCTTTCATTTTTAACTCTTTCCTCTTATAGATATTTCTGTGCTCCTAAGTTTCTTATTTTCTTCATTTCATTTTGGTCCCTACAATGTTTTTCCATTTAATAGGCATTTAATTCCATGCTCCAGTGAGTACTTTTCTCTGTTCTTTAGGACCAGATGTCTACATGGACTGGTTAACAGTGTACCTTTTGCTTCTCTGTGCTGCTTTTTTCTTCCCCAAGCACTTTTCAGATTTCTGAGGAGAAATGCCAATTGGAGGATGATTAATTTCCTGTGTAGCTTTTGACTCTGCTATCCCACTTCTTCAGTTCTTCCTTTCTTTGTTGTACCACCACTGAAGACCTCCGTACATCTCTACCTTGAATCTTGTGCAGATGTGGTCTGGAAAAAAAAATGTTTTGCTTAGAACAAATGAAAACTGCTGAGCAAAACCAGTTTTTGAGAAAGCAAAACCCAACACAACAGAACCAAACAGGTGCAAGAGGTAGAAAGAAATGCTCTCCAGTGAAAATGTTGTTCCTTATACCTGGCTTCTGGTATTGTTGCACTTAAGAGCTTGCTGGATATGAACAATGCAGATCCTGGGTACTGCAGAGGTGCCACACAAATCTCCTGATGGAGCGTCCATACACTTGCTAGAGATCACAGGGAGTATGGAGCACAGTAGCCTGTCACCTCCATGGGGTACCTGCATCTGTGTTCATCTCTTGGGCCATCTTCTGGGTTGAGTGAAAAGATGGAACTGTTTTCAGAAAATTACAGCAAAATCGCCATCCCCATCCCTACGCTTCTTCCCCTGGCTCCGTCTTCAGTCAAGCACTTTAGTCAGACTCCTCTCTTTGGCCAGGTCTTTGGGAAATGGGAAAAGTGCATCATCAGAGGGTATCCAAAAAAGCAGAGCTTGCCACTCAGACGGGGCAGGCTGCCTGGAGCCAGAGGCCCCTCTGCGGGGTCTGTCCCTGCTGCTGCGGGGACGCGGCTCTGCCCTTCCCTCCTGTGGGGCCCGGCACCTCACTCCCTCTCAGCGCTCAGGCCCGGCGCGACACTCGCCCCACAGCCTTGCATTGCCCGTCCTCTTGTCCCCGTGTGCCCGTGTCCCTATGCCCCCGTGTGCCGGTATCCCAGTGTCCCCGTGTCCCTATGCCCCCGTGTGCCGGTATCCCAGTGTCCCCGTGTCCCTATGCCCCCGTGTGCCGGTATCCCAGTGTCCCCGTGTCCCTATGCCCCCGTGTGCCGGTATCCCCGTGTGCCCGTGTCCCTATGCCCTCGTGTGCCGGTATCCCAGTGTCCCCGTGTGCCGGTATCCCAGTGTCCCCGTGTCCCCGTGTCCCTGTGCCCCCGTGTGCCGGTATCCCAGTGTCCCCGTGTCCCTGTGCCCCCGTGTGCCGGTACCCCAGTGTCCCCGTGTCCCCGTGTCCCGGTCCCGATGCCGACACACGATGGCGCCGCAGCCCCCGCGGTGCCGCCGGACGCTGTCTGCCAGGCGGCGGCGGCTGGGGCCAGCCGAGGCTTTCCCGCTGGGAGAGATGCGAAAGCCAGGCGACACAAACATCCCCACCTTGGAGTGACCGTCAGGGTGCTGGCAAAGGGAGCACATGGATGTCCTCGCTGTGTTTCGTGCCCCTCGGCTGCTCCCGGGGCAGTCGGATGTCTCACACAGCGCTGAGCCCACCAGCTCGGGGGGCTGTGCGGACTGGGGAGTCAGACTTCCAAAAGGAAGAGGGGGGGATGAGGTTTTTTTCCCCCTTCCAGAGGCAAATTCTCATGAGGGTCTGGGCTTGGAGAAGGTATTGGAGGAGTTTTGTGGCAGACATATCTGTGGGTTACCTGCCTGTTCTGTCCTCTTGGGACTCACCTGTAGAATAAGAGAAACACGGGTGAAAAGGTGGTGCAAAGATGTGTTAGCTGGAATGTGCTCGCTGGACTGAAGCAGAACAAGAAGCAGTCAGCATTATGTGTGTATAGTACACACACACACACAGACACACACAGACACACATATGTATAAGTAATGTAGTCTAAGGACATTATTGAGATTTAAATGCAGGGGGAAAAAAAAGACTCAGCTCTTTTTTTTTTTTTTTACAAGCCTTTGACTTCATATGTTTCTGTGCCTTCAAACACACTCAGAGTAAGGCCTAGCAAAATCTTTTGCTGCAAGCAAAAACCAAGGAGCACTCTGAATGAACCTCTGTGCTTCCCTGCTGTGTTTGCTTTCCTTAGCTGGGTTAGGTAAAAACTCAGCAGAATTTGCTGTTGTGCCTCTGTTTCTCCAAAATCTATTACCACTGTAGAAAGAGGGAAGGAGTGAAGGGGAGAAGGGGCCGTGTAACGCTTCATATGGCAAGGAATTCAGTAGGGGCAGTCTGGGGCGCAGAGTGACGGCGGCTGTGTCTTATCTGAAGGATTTTGTGGTGCCCCACTGCCTGTTAGGAAGCAGGAAGCAGCAATGCCCCGGCTGTGAGCTGAGGAGAATCAACTCCAGGTTTCTTGCTGCTGAGTCTCTGCCCAACCATGCCTGGCACTGGGAGCCAGGCACCAGGGCAGGACGTGTATAAATAAATTCCATGGATGTGCACTACTCCGATAACAGCATGGCTGAAGCTGTTGTCCCGAAAGCCTTATGTCAGCAATATCAGAGAATGAGGATTTGGTTGTAGCCTGGAGATAAGAAATGCAGCATTTTGGTGGAGAAGGGCCACCATTAGCTGAAATTTGCCATAAGCAATTTATTACCATTTTCAGAAAGAGCCTGTTTGATAAAGGTACTTTTCTTCCCCACTCTTCCCTAAATACAGAAATATTCCATTCAGCTGTGCTGATCTCCAAACTGAAGTCAAGCCTGGAGGAGCTGTGGGAGTTGCTGATACATTCTCATTTGGCAAGGGTGGAGCAGCATTCAGAGCTGGATTATTGTCAGTCAAGCTGACAAAGCAGAACAGAGCATCACCACAACAAAACCCTCTGACCCATGTTATGTAAAGCATTGTTTGTTTGTGACTGCTGGGCTTTTGGTGAAGAGAAAATCCTGAGAGAAACTTAATGGTCCTTTAAGGGAGCTCTTAAGAGGTTTTTTTCAGCCCTGCAAGTTATTTACATTAACAGGCTACTTACACATGTTGAAACTTGTTTAACAGTAAGTTATTACTTGTTATTGTTATATGTTGCTGAAAAAGGAGTATGTAAAGACCTACATTTTTAAAGGGCTTGTGAGAGGCAGCTGGATATAGTTATGTGGGGCAGAATTATGCTAAACAACAAGACCAACAAGAATTTAAACAGTGAACAAAGCAGGATTTCATATGGAGCCTTGTGTCTGGTGTACTGCCAAGCTCTTTTCAGCTCTCCCTACCCCATGAGCTTCTGTTCCAGTCGCAGGCAAAAAAAAAAAAAGGGAAGAAAACCTTGGTCTTTTCTTTCAAGACATCATCAAAGACCTTCACTACATTGTCAAAGGGGGGCAGTCTCAAGCAAAGCAAAAGACTTAAAGAAGCAAACCCCTGTGAACCTGAGTGTTTATGGAAAATTCTGAGAAAGGTGCTTCATTTGATGCTGAGAAGTCCCTCTTGGTACAAGCCACAGTTACATTTTTCATAGCCACAGGATCGAAAGGGCTCTCCCCTCTGAGTGCTTTCATAGGAGATGGTGAAACAGCGATGCAAAATCATAATGATTAAAGTGCAATACATAGCAGACAGCAGAAATGAGCTGATAGTCTGTTGAAAAGAACAGTAAATAATAAACAAGACTATTGAGAGATATGAAAAACTTAGGGTATTCTGTAGCTAATAGATAACAATGATATTACCCTGAGGACAAGGGTAGGAGAAAGCAATGAGTCTTTTCATAGCAGTATATCTTCTGTAGAATAAGAGGCAACAAAATTCAGTGAAAAACCCTCAGAAGACAAGTTGTCTGTACGTGTTATTAATGCAGGAGGAAAAATTGAAAGTGTCTTTGGCCCCAGAGAGAGACGTGTGTACATCACCCGTCTGCTCAGAGTAAGGGCAAAAAGGCAAAGCTCTGAATAGTGAAAGAAATTCTGGATGATCAAAAAATCCAGACATAAATCTCTTAGCAGGATGAAGTATGAGGCAGTAGTGGCAACTGGATAAAATTAAACCAGTGAATCTGAACATTAAATGCTTCCCTGGCACAGCTTATTTGTTTCACTGGGAATACACAGGAGATGCAGTTGACAAATGGTGTTTATTAATAAGCTAATATACTGGATTTGAACACTGAGAGGGAAATAAAGCAAATGATTGACAGCACCAAACATTTTATCTTGATAATTTCTGTAGGCATAGTATGCGCATCCCTCTCAGGCAGGTTGCTCAGGTCACCAAATGCTTCTTGCCAAGAGGCAGCAAACCCATCTACTCCTCCAGCCTCAGCTCCAATGTGCCTGCCCTAGGGAGCAGTTGCTAGAGCTGTGCCAGATTTTTGGTGTCTGCTGCACTATGCCTCCAAGTGACTACCTCTGTTTACAGTACAGTGACCTCTAGGAGTAGAAGACCTGAAACAATTTGAACATTACCAAATAAATGTTATATTGTGGGCAAGCTTTATTTATTCAGTTAGTGCTTTTATTGATATCTATGAATTTATGCTAAAATAAATAAATGTTTTATTTAGGTTAGAGGAGGACCCTAATTAAAGGGTCCTGTAAAAGGGGCATGTTTAAAGCAATGCCCCTTTAAAGGGGCATGTATAGAAAGCAAAAAAGCTTGAGAAAGCCACCAAATGCAAGATGTTAAACTGTGTGACTGGAATTCAGATCTTTGTTTAATAAAAAGATGTAAATAGTCAAAGTCTGCAGAAGGTATATAGAGGTGTCATACTTCTCAGTGAGGTGCCTCTCTTCTTGTATTGTTTCTGACAAAGATGACTTTCTGAGACAGTATACCAAACAAAACCCTCAAACAAAACATGAGGATGAACATGTTCTTACAACCACATCTGCTTGCAGAAGCTGTCAGAGTGGAATCTGTATTTTTCTTATGCAGGAACACCCTAGTGCTAGCTGAGTACAGGTTGGTTTCCATTTTAAAAACTCCCCCAGACCTGAGTGCTCCTTTTGTGTAGGATGGTGATTTTGAGCTGTCTGAATGCAGAAGAGCTTTCATGACATTTTGCCCTCTCCCTCTGGTATCTCCTACCTAGCAAGGCAAAGTTTTCCACCCCAGCTTCCCACAACACATCTAGAAAGCAGGAGCTGTAGATGAGTCTCCAGCTATCTAGAGATACTGTCCCTCTGGAATCTCACCTGTAACTGGTCTTTATATTTGTGTGAATAGCCCACTTTTTAGATTTTTGATTCTACCAGAAGCCTCAGGTTTTCATAAGTAGTTTGTGAGAGATCCAACCAGAGAACAGTTCCATAGCTGGGTGTACTTTCTGGATTCCTGACTTCCTCACACTACCCCAAGTGCCTGTATCTGCTCAGTACTCGTGTTCAGGCACTTCCAAAACATTTTCAGAGCTTTCATACCTCTTGTCCAACCATTTCAGGTTTTTCCTCTGTCTTCTGGGCATTTGCAACTGTTTAGGTGGACCAAACATAAGTGTTAGTTCAGCTGGAGATAAGCAGGCATTTACATTCAGATTGCAAATAATTTTGGGACATTATAAAATAGTTTATATTTTTGTTACATTTTCTCAAACATGAGAAGCTGTTTTGTCTGCAGCTGTTTTACCTCCC
Source organism: Vidua macroura (assembly GCF_024509145.1). Classification (NCBI taxonomy): domain Eukaryota; kingdom Metazoa; phylum Chordata; class Aves; order Passeriformes; family Viduidae; genus Vidua; species Vidua macroura. The sequence continues at coordinate 103,134,650 of NC_071571.1, forward strand.
TATATATGTGTGATCTGCAATATTTACAAGCACTTGAAATGTGAAGGGGCCTACAGGGTGCCTTAGATTTGTTGCAACGCCTTGAAATCAGTGGAGAGTTGAGAATCTTGGCCACAATGTACAACTACGGTGCATTTTTGTACATTCATTCAGTTGCTTATTACATCTGTGATGAAACAGAAGCACTGAATTAAATGGGTGAAAATGTGTATCTGCAGAACATATGTACCACTCTTACAAATTCTGCTTAACGCTTGCTTTGTCCTTAACAGTACAACTTCTGAGCTCACTCTGAGTCTTCATATGGTTGTCCCCACAAAATGCCTCTGAGTGCACTGCTATTGTCCACATTCTACAGGATGTTCAGGAACAAACAAATTAGGTGAACTACTTGATGATAACCAAGTCTTGTAAATTTCAGTCCAGTGTGTGGACTTGGGAATAATTTTCTATGCCAGATATTAATTGCTTTAATAAAGGATCCATGGGATACAATTTCAGACTTCTTAAATCTCAGTTGTGAAGAAAGAGATGAAATAAATTTCTCCTGTCTTATTCTCTACCAATGGTGTGCCATGGACCTTCTCCATCTCTCAGGCTAATTGCCATTTCGCCTGTAATTCATTTTCTCACATCAGGTGTCTGAGACAGTGATCTAATATGCTCATAAAGGAGAATCCTGAGAGAAACAGAGATTTGGTTCTACACACCGTAACTATTCATGAAATTTGCTATCATCTCTATAATTACATTTTGTCCAAAAGCCAGATCAAACTGAACTCACTTGGGAACAGGCTATCAAAAATTAATAAACTTATCTTAGGGACAGAATTTCAGAAATTTTTTTGAGAGAACAAAAATACAATAAAATATTGTTTTTATGGTGTTTTTATTTTTTTTTGCAATATTGAGCAAGAGAAGGTAGGGTGTCAAACACTACATTTCAGAATGATGTCGTGATTCTCCCATTTCCATTTTGCATTGGAGTGTGAGTGAAGATATCCTGTACTTTGTCTCATATTACTAAGAGACCCAGTGAACCTTCCATTAATCTTTTTGTATAAGTAGCCCATGTCAATATGAAAAATTTCTCAGAGAAGAGCATTTATGCTTTTCCAGTTGTGTAGGAATCCTTTTATTTTTATTATTTTTGGTTGCTCTCTATGTTGCTGAGGGTCCATTGCGAATTTCCTTCACAACTGGGGGAGAAATTGTGGTAATTTATGGGTATTCTCTGGAAAGTTTCCATTAAGAGAGTAATCCCATCTCTTCAGAAATAGGCTAGCTGGAACTCATGAGTGAAGTTTCCAGTGGGAGAAGTTGAAATTTGCCACTGCTGGATTTTGTCTCTGTGTAGGGCCACCAGAGCAATCTGCAGCGCAGAGCCAGACCCTTACTGCGATGGGTTCTGCCTTCTCCTGTGCAAGCACCAGGCAGGGCCTGGGCTGCCCTAGGGTGGGCTCCCAGGCTGGAATTAGGGAAGGTTGTGGAGCCCTGTGAGTTTAGCACATCCTGCTTAAAAAGGAAGGAAGCTTGATCTCAAGAGATATGGGGAGCACAAGCACCTCAGAAGAGACTGAATTAAGTGAAAACTGATCTCTGGAAGTTCAGAAGGACATGTATGTACCTTGAGAGCTCTTCTGAGTAAATCTATAGAGTTGCATCAAAAAAATCTGGTGGGGAAATCGTGATATTACCTTGTGAAAATTAGCTATTAATTAAACAGCACTGTGCCTCCTTACCCATTCCCCATATAAGATTTATTGATTTCTAGACAGAGTAATTTATGAGACTGGAAGGAGGAATTAGCAAGTGCCAGTCAGACAGTTTATATTGCTGGGTTTCAACACGAGAGCAGACAGTAAATTGTTGTGACTTGGTGCAGTGCTGTGTGTAGATGTAAATTGCCAACCCACCAATACTTCAGAGCCATTAAGTGCCAACACTTATTGATTAGTATGTGCTTTTTCCTGCTAATGGCACCAATTTCTGAACAGCCAGGGTATGATTCTAACCTTCATTATACTTTCAGTGTCTTGAATGGGACACAGCTGTTTTTGCCCTTGACTTCTGTAAAAATCCTGCCTGGTGTCACTAATGTTCTGTAGACCTGAGTTACAAAAACAGTGACAAGAGGCTAAGATCAAGGCTGCTGCCAGCCACAATGCTGAAAACACCCCCAGCAGCGGGGTGTAATAAGCTATGTGTGTTTGTGTGTAGTTAGAGAGCTGGGTCAATGGCAAGAAAGAAGGAGGAATAAATGCTGATGAAGATTCTTTCTGCCCTGTCCTCTCCCAAACCCACACAAGCTTCACTTTATACTCCCTTTTGTACTTAGCTGTCAGCAAGCATCTTACCCTGCAAAATCCTCAAAGAAAACAGATTTCACTCTTTTGTTCTCGGGGAAAGGGCACTATTGATTCCCTATCCCTAATGATTAACAGATTGAATATGCTAAAATACAGAGCCATATCCCCCCTCAAATCTGTTAGCTGAGATCAGAAACAGTCTCTCTGGGTCCTGCCAGCAACCAATCTTCTCCTGGGGTCAGCCACATCTCCTCTTTTCCTGGCAGAGGATGGGCTTGCAGAAGGTTATGCTGAGACCAAAAGGGCCCAAAGGAAGTTTTGTCTCAGTGCCCAGGTGTATTTATGCCACAAGCTTAATCTGAAGGGCAATGACAGAAAAACCAACTAGGCAGAGCTATCTCTACAAAACGGGAGAAGGATTTGGATGGGCTGGTGAAATGAAGAGAAGTTAAGCAGTTCCTCCTGACTGCTCTAATGGGACTCCTCTGGGCTGCTGAATACAGAAGAAGGGGATTTCTTCAGGCTGCGCCCTGGCCATTTAAATCAGGTTCTGAAGCTGTACAGGGTGTAGCTGTACATAGGTTTGTTCATTGAAGGGAAAAACCTGTGTTAAGAAGGGAAGAGTCTTTAAAGCACAGTTGTCAAAAACCACCAGTAAGAGCCACAAGGCGCTAGACTATGTGAGCAGCTGGTATAACACCTACATACATGGAAAATGGATAGCAGATCCTCTTCTGGCACTTTAAAAATTCTTCTATAACTATCAGTTAAATTTGTCACACACAAAGGTCAAACAGATCTCATTATGTCATTTACTGCAGCCATCTCATCAAACAGCCAGGGTTTCTTTCAGAGTAAAGGGCTTTGTTCCCTCTTTACGGAAGTTCAAATAAAACAAGAAGAAAAGAAAAACATTTGCTCTCAACTCTTATCACTCAAGACTTGCATGAGCCTGAATATCCACTAACTTCCTCACCCCAACAAATATAAACAGAAAACTTTTTGTGTTGAAGGAAAACAGACTTTCTGGAGGGAACAGAGAATGAAAAATTGGTTTTACCTTTGTGATTAACACTGTCACTCCTTCCCCAGAAGTTAGTTCCTTTAAAATATGTGGGAATGGTGAGGCTACACAGAGAGTTCAGAGACAGATGAACAGTGGAAGGGTGAGACAAGGATCCAGGAATCTCATTTTGTCACAATCTGCAGTTTCATAAGCCTATCTCACCATGTTCCTAGAGGAGAGAAATCATAGGGCTTGTTTTTTTTTTTTTTAATAATACAACCCTGCTATAAACTTTGCAGAATGAGAGCAGGAAGACAGGAATAAGAGTGCAGTTATGAGAGCAGACATTATCCTTAGAGCTTGCCAACTAATGGCTGATACCAGCTCACAGAGAAGCTGAGTCTCCACAGCAGAACTCAGCTGCATCTGCCACAAAGTACATGGGAAGAATTTAGTTCAATTTTTGAATATGCAAAGACATCTCCTTGGGAAAACAATAGCATTAATAATGAAGGTTTGAAGGAGTGAAAAAAATTCATTAGTCATAAAGAAATCTTGGTGAGCCACCCAGTCACTCAGGAATTTAAGAGGATTCTTGTTCCCAGTAAGAATGCATATGGCTTTCAAAAACACGTAAGAAGGATGAAGTGTTGCAAGAACTGGATCTGAAGGAGTGAGTAAACAAAGGGAATGAATCTTTGGATTTTTAAAGTAAATTAAATCCCCCATTGAACTAGAAATCTGACACCTGAATAGTATGACAAATCAATGTGCCTGCCTTTCAAAGACTGTTCTCCATCTTCCTTTGGTTAGTCCCAAAGAAAGATGCAAACCAGACTATGCAAAATACTTCTCAAACTAAAGTGCAGTCTGGCCACAGGACCCGCTTGTCACATTGTGATTGCAGGATAATGTAGCTCACAAGTCACAATGCTGTGCCTGCTCCCATGTACACATTTTGTTCAGCTTTTGATTCATCTCTTTCTTCAGGCAACTTGAATTGCTCAGCACGTCTGTTTGGGCTTTTCAGAACAGGCTGATTCCTTGCTGGAAGATAAATGGTGGATGTACAATTTGAGGACATTCATTCTTAGTTTACCTTAATCAGAGCCAGCCAAACCCAGGCAAGTGTTCTTCAGAGAACCATGTAATTATTTTGATATTTGGGTTTGTTCCAGTTTGAATTGAAGTAAATTTTTTCAAAATTTCTAGAAGAAATTCTCTATGAAGAAATAAATTACACAAATACCAGCAACATGGTATTTTTGCAGTGCATTATGCCTCCTCAACAGGTAGGCATGCAAAGCCATTATTAAACAAATGTGCAGATGGTGATGCTCCATAATTGGCATAGTCTGGAATGAGGTTTTCCATGGATCCAAAAGTTCAACTCATCTTGAACTGTGGCTCTGAAGGGTTTTGGGCCTCTCAAGTCATTGCTTCCAGGACAGAAAATGTGGAAGTGGTGGTGAGGCAGTCCTGCACTGTGGCAGTGCTGCCTGAGAGCTGCTTTACCATGCTGCTACTGGCTCATGAGGCAGCTTCCTGATAGAAAATTGAATTTGATTTAGCTGAAGTCCTAATAAGAAAAAACACCACATCATGCTATGAGTTTTATGACTCAAGATCATCTTATTAAATTGTATCCAATAATTATTAGCCAGTAACTGATGTAATTGCTCTCTCTATCTGTTTGCACAGAGACTCCCTTCACTCTGAACAGAGGTAGCAAATGGACATGTTCATTCTTCCTTCAGAGCAAAGCCAGAACTCTCACATGCTTCCCAAGGCAAATAAAACACAAATAAAAGGAAAAGGATTGAAGTAAGGTTGTTTCAGGGCCCATTCTCAGCAAAAGTTGGGATGATGGACTTTTTTTTTTTTTTTTTTTTTTTTGGCAATTTTTCAAATAAAATTCTGCAGTCAAAAGACTGCAGAAGTCAGAAGGCAGTTGGGCAAGCTCAACAATGCTCTTTGTCTTGTTGGGATCATTTGTCACACTGGCTTGGTAGTACAGAGTGAGATGAGTGTAATGTACCTTTGAAAATGCTTGCACTGCTTTTTCTAGAATATCCATGTCTAGACACTTATGGAATATGCAGTTTTCTCTTGGTTGTTATATTCTGCTAAATGCTGCTGTGTTATTTCAGAAATGGGCAGAATTTTTGCTGGAGTGATTTTCCTCCTCACTTGGAAAGAAAATGTAACTTAAGAAGTAATAATTGTGTATGTGCTGTAATATTTGAATCCATATATAACTGAAGTCAAAGCTTATGTAAGGTATTTTTAAGATCTGGAATTTTATTTTTTTTAAGGATGGGGAGATTTGCTGGAGAGGAAGATTATATTGGTGTCTGTAGTCAAGAAGATATCAGTGTGAATTCAGTCTTTATTTGGGAAGAGAGAGAAAGGCAGGAGTGAGGAAAAAAGTGATTTTCAGCACTGTAGTTTGCATAAGTCTACAGCTTGTGCTTCATTAGACACTAAAGAATCTAAACCCTACTCATGATTAAGTGGCTTTGGATTTTTGAGAAGACATGAGGGAAAAGTTGTGATTGCTATGGATATGTTTATATTACTTTAGGTAATGGATAAAGTGAAGTGGTTATAAAGAGGCTTTCTGGTCACACATTAAACATATTGGGCTACTATACTAATATGCAGAATGGCAGTCCTCTTAAACTACATTTATAGATATAACTATACTATGTAAGTGGTATATATGTGTATATGTAAATTATATGTATAAATGCAAGCACATGCACATATACAGATATATATATAATATGTAAACATTAGTTTCCTATATTATGGAAAAGAGTGTTAAAGGAAATGAAAACCTGGCAGATTATCCACCCCATTTACTAACACAGTGAGGGTTGATGTATGTCAGTTATACACAATACACAGCAAACATAATGCATTCACTCTTACTCTGTCCATTAGATACTTGAGTAATGGGATTTCAAAAGCTTTTTGAGGGCTTGGCGTTAGCCTGGGAGATTTCCTATCCACTCTTTGTCTGCTGGAGATAGCACACTTCTTTTAATTTGCAAAATGATTTAATGCACTGGGGCTTTGAAAGAGATGGACTAGCCATCAGTAATGCCAGGGGGAACTGCAAACTGCAGATAGCAAGAAGCATTGAAAGCAATTCTGTTACACAACTTGCCAGGCTTATTTTTAAAAACATTATTAGTCAAACATACCACATTAGACAAATTATTTTGTAAATTTGCAATCTTAAGCACCCTCATGTCAAAAAGCATTCATGGTTTTCCAAATGCAAAAAGAAGAAGAATATATTGTTATGATGTTATTTAACTTGCTAGTGGTGGAAGAATGAGGGTAACACAGCACCCTTACATCCATGTCCAGTAGATGACCAAAACATGCAGAAGGCACTTAAATCTCTCTGCTGTGCCAGATAACATCTGTGACTTTCCTGTAGTGTTTTAGGATGTTAGGGCTCACAGGACTGCCCTGCCTGCCCTTCCATGGCAGACAGATGACTGTAAATAAAATACTGCTGGTACCTGCCTGCTGACCCCAAATGGGATCTCCAAGATCTCATGTGTTGTAATGGAGGTGTGTAAATGCTCCAGTGGTTCTTTTGCTCTAAGGTGTTGTGAAGAAGAAGCAAGAGGGTCATAAGATGAAAAGATCTCAAATAGTCTCAGTTCTTGATTGTTCCCATGATAAATGTCAGTCACTTGGAGCCTTATGCTAGGCTCTGAATTTGGGCACAGGGCTGTTGCTATTTCCAGGGGAGCCAGTATAATACTCTAGGGTGGAACAGGACCACATGCCCACTCTAAGTTACACTTCTGTCTCCTCTCTCTCAGAGTGGTTGTACTGATGTTTCCTGTCCTCATTTCCATCCTTTTTATCATGGTTACTTACAAAGCTGTTTCATGTCTTTGGTTCTCAAATGTCATCACAATCCATATGGCTGACCCCGTAAGGTACAAACAAGATATTTAATATAGACTAAGTCTGGACCTTTCCTCCCTCAGCAGTATTCAACATTCAGGCCAGAAATATTTGACAAAGCTCTAGGGTCTGTTTATCTTGGGGTATGGCCAACTGATTACAGGGGTATTTAAAAGTGCACTTCAGTCACTGGGAGTTAATCTGGGCATTATTAGAAGTAGGCAGACAGAGCAATGGGTTAAATTAGACCTTGACTATTAGTTCAGTTTAAATTTGGCAAATATTCTACTTCATTACAGTAATAATCTCAGAGAGGGATATTCAGAACTGGGCCTGTGTACAACAGGTAACAGCCCTGACTGAAGTCCAGGGGCAGGAACAATCTTGCAGGGGCTTCTTCAGCAGCCATGCCTTGGGTCTGCCTTAGGAAAACCATTACTAGTAAGCTATAAGGAAAGATGGTTAGCAAAGTCTGAAAATGAATCAGGGCCTTTTGGGTTATTTGTGTCTGGAGAGATAAATGAGCGGGCATATAAGCAATTTATTATACAGTAAACACGGGAAACAGTGGACATAAGGAAGTCTGGTTTTCTTTAAGACCATGTTTAATTTCCAGCTTCGACCTCACTGCAATAATCACAGCCTTTTATGAGTGTCCTGTCATTCCTGCAGTTCCCTCTCCACTTAATATTAAGCCTCTCCACAGTCTCCAGGCCCTTCCCCACCCACCTACGAGTGTGAAAGAGTCAGTTCCCGGCTGTGGCCAGCTCTGAACTGGTGCTTAAAATACGACAGGTAAACATTCCACTTTGTGTTGTGGCCATTAGCTCAGCAGGTTATGGATTTTCAAAAAAATTGTTGGGATTTAGGGCAAGATTTTGGTGCCTAGACATTTATGTCATTGCCTAAAACTGGCATCCTTGTCTAGGGGCTTGCACATGTGACAGGAGCTAAGATACAAAATCTATTGAAGACCTGCACCCCTCTGGAGCAGCAGATGGAGGATTTTTGTGGACACCTAAAATAGCTCTAGATATTTTTCTGAACAATTGAATTGTCTCCCATTATCTATTTAAGCCTTTAAGTATCAGATTTTATTTAAGTCAGCCAAGTATTGCTGGGTTGGACAAAGAGATAGACCTCCCAGTGACACAGAATAGGCTTCATTTCCTCAGTAGATGGAGCTAAAAATAGTACTGAGTAGTCACTGAAAGTGAACATTTGTGCTACTGAAGTGTATCATTGCTTGGTAATTAGTGAAGAATAGTAGCTGGCTCTGCAAGTCATTGTGAGCTGCTTCAAAAGCATAGTCATTTTGCAGTGAGGTACTTGAAAAGGATCCCTCTATCATTCTACATTTTTTTTTTCCACACTCCAACTTAATAACTTTTCTCCCTGAGACTTCTGACAAAATACAGGTGTGTTAATAGTGCCTCCAAAATGAACACGTCTCCAGACAACTAGATGGGGAGCATTAGTGTTCGGGGTGAAATGAAATCAAGATAGCAGCTTTAGTCTTAAGCTTAACAAAATCATAGAATCACAAAATGTTTTAGGTTAGAGGAGACCTTAAAGATAATTAATTTCCAACCCTCCTACCACTGGACCAGTTTGCTCAAAGCTCTATCCAACCTGGCTTTCTCTTGAACACTTCGAGGGATGAAGTATCCATGACTTCTCAGGGCCACTTGTGCCAGTGTCTCACCACCCTCACAGTATATAATTTCTTCCTAATATCCAGTCTAAACCTGCCCTCTTTCAGTTTAAAGCCATTGCCCTTGTCCAATCACTTCCTGCCCTTGTAAAAAGTCCCTCTCCTGGTCTCTTGTAGGCTCCCTTCAGGTACTGGAAGATGCTGTAAAGTCTTCCCTGAGCCTTCTCTGCTCCAGGCTGATCAACCCCAGCTCTCTCAGGATGTCTCACAGGAGAAGTGCTCCATCCTCTGAGCCTTTTCATGTCTTGTTTTTGAACTTACCCCAACAGATCTGTGTATGCACATATGCATGCATGTATATATAAATGCATTATTACTTATTAGTGTAAGTCTTTTCCACTTATTATATGTTGTAATCCATTTGTGGATATTGTAATGCTTCTCTCTTTAATAATCAGAAACAGCATCTGTCTCAATGCTACTGGAGTTCCAGAGGGCCTCTTAGGTTATATGTTGTCACAGAAAATTTTTTTTAATTGTCTGTAGTAATGATTTGCCATAAGGTAGCATGGAGAAATGGAACATGTCCCAGCAATGACACTTTTCCCTTATTTCAGTAAGAGACTTGAAAGTTTCTTTCACTATTAGATGAGACATCACTACCATGACAAAGCTTTTAGGGAATATTAGTATTGATAATATCTCATCTAAAGGTCAAAAAAAGAAAACAACCCAAACAAGCAGCTTAAAAATCCCCCACTTTATTTGTTACAGGGCAATCATGAGAAAATATTTTGAGACAGAACATTCTGAAAAGCAGAGGGAACACTGCATAATGAAATTTAACAAGTAAAAATAATGACAGCTGGTCAAAGATAAGCTATTTCCTAGGTTTCCATAAAGAATTCACTCATCTCTACTGTTGACTTACTATGCATTAAATAATTCAGTCCTCTGCTTTGATAAGTGATTTTTTTTTTAGACAATGAATGTTCAGCTTTTTTCTTCTACACCTCTCATTGGCTTTTATACAGCTGTAAAACCATGACAGAAACCAGAACACAATCCATCACACAACATAACCTTCTGCAAATACCATAGGAGACTATGTTTCAAATATGACACTAATTTAGAAGCACCGAATCGCAATGTCTGTACCATACAACTCTTTTATGGTGGTAGAAAGAAAAGTCATCCTTAAACCAAAACTGAATGGAATTACTAGTGGAATATTGCTGTTCTAGCCAGTAAACTGCATCTGTAAGCCAGAATGGATGTCAGATTTAGGCTCTTAACCATGAAGTATCATTCCAACAGGCTTTCAGTTTCTGATAGTCTTCACATGTGTGGGGATTCAACCCTGTATGACACCGCAAATGGTTTGATGTTAAAACCAGCAAAGAACACCAGATCAAGAGAAAGACTCATGCCAGGCCAAGATTCAATTTTACCTAAAATATCATCATATCTGCCCACAATGGCTACAACAGCTGCACCTCTCTACTTCCTACTGAGCACATGTTGCCCAATAGTATTTTTGACACAATTTTGCAATGAGTGAGAAGACAGTAAAAGATCTGATAAACTATCCCCATGCCATAAACACCTTTATATCATATGATAGAAACAGAAGCCTGCTCTGTGCCTTGTAGTGCATTCAGAAAACACTACAGAATACATCATTTAGGCAATGACCTCCTGCTTTTCAGTGCCTTTCCTGGGTGAATGTGTCACCAGTCTCTGCTCCTTCAGATGTCAATATGTTGCCAATGCCCCAATGACTCCCACAGCAGACATGGAAAGGATTACAGATCCTGTAGCCTTCCTGTTCATATATGAAGTGATGCAACAGTGAGAGCAACAGACTTAGGGATGCAGTAAGTCAAAGGAGAAGGGGACACATGGAATTGTATTTTTTCCAGGGTCCCCTGTTAGCATTTAGCAATGGTCTGGTGCAAAAAGGATTAGCTTTATTTAGAGAACTCTGACTGGGTGTAACAGAATCTGGTAAATAAGATATATGCTCAAGTTTCCATCTGCATATTTACTTGGGATTTTACAATGTTACTTACTCCACGGTTGCTCACATTCTTGGAAAGAGTGAGAAAACCAACAGGATTTCAAATCTGAATGAATGCAGTGATGGTCAGCAGTCTTCTTCCACTCCTAATGGCCCAGGGGAAGCACTTTTTTCCCTCATATGTGGATCTCTTTACAGCTGCTTGTACCACTAAGGGACCCACGAAGCTTAAAGGCTTGCTCTTTAATACGTGAGTCCTTCTGAGGGCTCACTAAGGGATAAGTTTGGTTTTTGCTCTAACATGTATGCTTTGTGTGTTGCATTAGCTTAATGACTGAGATAATGAGGTGATTTCATCATGGTAGTGGCAGTCCTCGAAATGCTGCCTCATCTGGAAGCCAGTTAATGGAATAAAAAGCCTTCTTCTACTGCCACAATAGAAAGCAGCAGTAACATTTGGGTTTCGGAGTACAGAATACAATTTTCTCGTTGATATTCTAGCAAGAACATTTTAAATTGAAGACTATTGAATGGAACTTCTTGCAAAGAGCTTAAGAAATTTTGTCTTACCTCAAGAGTATTAAATAAGTTGAGCTGAGCACCAATAGGATTTTATTTGCAAACCAAACAAATCCGGCCGAATTAGAAACCTTAAAAAAAATCCCCAAAACTTAAAACATTTATGTTTTTTACAGAAAGATGAAACTTCTTATAGGAAATGGATGCAACATCTTTTTAATACACTGTATGTGCTCAGCTATACTGTTATACATGGTATATTATGTAGTATTTGCTGCATGCTCCAGAAACTGCCAAATGTTTTCCATAACCCTTCTTTATATTAAAATATTTCAGATACATCTGTACTGCACTAAATCCTATGCTGCTATTTGGCATGAACTGTATCTTCAGACTGTTCTGCAGAATTAAACTGTGCCAAGACTGAAGTATTGATTGCTACTTACTGTGCACAGCATACTAATAAATCCCAGCTTGGTGCCCTGGCCAGCCATATAATATATACACAGCCCTGGAGGAATCGCTTGTGCATTTTAATAGTGCTGTCCTAATGGAACGAGGCATTGACAAGTACCTTTCAGGAGTCTGTGAGGTGAAGGAATTGATCCAGCTGAGCCATTAGCATACGCACAGTGAGCAAAAGCAATGGGCTGCCACGTCTTCAGTTCAGCTCATGGTGCTGGAACAGGGATGTCTCCACCTGGGCTGGAGGCTACAACCAAGAGAAAGAGAGAAGCTTAAACAGACAGAGGTTAAATTTCTCTGCGGTCCTGTATGAAGGACAGACTTTATATTGCAGTGTTCACACCATCTTTTCATATAATTTTTTATCCTGTACTTTTGCATGCACTGACTCCTTTTTTCCCAGAGCGTTATCATTCTAACTGATCCTATGTTTTCAGGGACAATTCAAAAGAAGTGTTATTGCACACTAAATCCTAAAATTATACAAATGTGCTTATGTGAAGACTGACTCATAAATCTGTAAATACTGAGACCTTGATGTTAGATCACCTTGCCTCTATGAAAATGTTAATTTTAAAAAATAAATAATGTATTTTCTATAGTTTTTATTTATATATATATGTATATGAATTTCAAAAATGCTAAGAAACTAAGATATGTAGATCTGTCGCTTAGGAACATGGTTTAGTGGTGACCACAGCAGTGCCATGTTTATGGTTGGACTTGATGGTGTTAGAGGTCTTTTCTAGCTTAAATGATTCTCTGATTCTGTGGCTGTATGGCTCTATATGCATCCTGTACTTGAGCGGGTACCAGCAAGAATTTGATGGCATCCTCTCATTTTCATATAAAAAACCTTCCAAGTGTGGAGCAGCCCCTCTCAGGTTTTATCCTGGTATTAGCTGAGGTCTTCTCTGGTGGAAGTACCTCGAGTGGGTCTGCAGAGTAGCTATGGAAGAAAATGACCAAATGTTAGTGGGAAATTCATATTAATTTTCTCCATGAGCAGTGAGTGGTAAGGTTGATGTAAGTGACGAGGGGAAGGAAGCCCAGAGGATGATTCAGTAGATAAAAGGACTGTCTCTCAGAAAGCAGAGCAGAAATGGAGTGAGTAGGAGTTATGAAGAAGAGAGACTTGTATTTGATGGAAGAAGACAAGAGAGGGATGAAATGGCAGAACCCAGGCACATGGCTTTCAAAAGGGGGGATGAATGGAAAAATGAACATGAAATAATCAAGAACTGAGCTAAAACTCCCAGCTGGGGCCTTTCTACCTGTGCAAACAGAGACAGAATGTGGGCTCTGCTGGAGGTAGAATTTCACAGTCTTGGTAACTTAGGGTAATGAGGGCAATCAGGAGTACCATGCTGGTAAGAACAGAGTATTAACTGAGTGCCACAAAATCTGCTTTGAAAAAGCTTATACTGGAACCTGTGTTCTTTCAGGCCTTGGAAAAATGCTGTGAGAGAAATGTCAGCAAAATACTAGAGTAACATACATGAAAACAAGATTCAAGAAGTCCATTTGCATTTACTGAGTATGAAGTAGGTTTTTATGATACTGTTGTATCTGGGCTTCTGTTGATTATTCCCCTGCATTATTTTTTTCAGAAATGTCACCATAAACACAACCATAACAACTCTTCTGGCTGTGGGAGGCTGTTTGGGATGCTTGACTCAGTAGTATCTATAGTTACTCAGAGTATAAGCTGCTTAATAGTCAAATCTTTCTGGGAGCAGAAAATTGCGTAAGGATTCTATTAATGGTATGGAAAACACAAAGGGATATTTTTCTGTGATGGGCACTGAACTGCAGTGTCTTGCCTCGCTCTGTGCACTATAACACTTCTGTTCTGGGCTCACTAGTAATTAAGTCACAGTAAACAGAACAATGCCAGAGAACATTCTTGCGAGTGAGATTTGGTCTTTCATGTTATTGTAGATTTAAAATACTCCCTATCACAGTGGTGATCCTGGCTGGCTAGCATTCCCCACCCCTCCATTCCTAAGTATCTTTGGCAGGAACATTCCAAACAGGACTACCCTGCTTCAAGGGCTCTCACTCTTTGAGTGTGTGGGTTCAGTCCCTCCAGTTGCATTGCCAGAGGATGGTCCTGAGGACATGGCACTCTTCCTGCAGATGCAGCCTGGCTGGAGTAACCTTACCAGTTCATTTATTTTGGTGCACTGGCACTCCTTTTAAATTAAGAGCATCTTAAATGTATGGATGATATTAGCAGTGATAATTCTAGTCCATTTGCTCATCTGAGCAGGTGTCAGGCTCATTAAGGCCTCAGTGCACGTACTCACCACAATGCACACAGATGGACGTGGAAGGTACCCAGCAATTAGGCTAGTGCAGAATTAAATGAAGCTGTGCTTGACCGTTGTGTACATGCAGAGATAAAAGACAGTCCAAACTAGTTCTTTAATGTCCTATTCTTAATATTTTATTTCCATAAAGTGCCTAAAATTATTTTATTTAGGAGATCTGGTACCTTTGCGTAGGAAAAGTGAACATTCAGCGCTATTAATAATAAAGATGTGTATAATGTGCATCCTAAAATGCTCTGCATGTGTCAGGTTGCTAAGCCCTGCAAAGCTGCTGTGAGGAAGGACAGAATTTCTGAGGAGTATTTCTAGATGCAGGCATCAAAGCTGAAAGATCTCAAATAATTTAAAATCAGTAGTAAAGTTAAAGCCCTGAGTCCTGACACTGAACTCACCAGGAAAGTAACCTCCTTTCTCTTGGCAATCCTATTCCAGAACTCCCTGATACACAGCTTTGCATGCTGCAGGATGGTGAAGTTTGTGCAAAGAGCTCTAATAAAGGTGATTTGAGGTGGTACAACTGCAGGAGCAGGTGTGTTTTTTTGGGTTAGAGCTTTACCACAGATTTTTTTTCGGTTTTACTCCTCCCTTTATCATGTGTATAATCCATTTGCAGAACCCGGTAAATACAGCAACAGATTTTCTACTGCCCATCACTGCAATCAACAACAAAGCTGATTATTGATTATTAAGACTGTAGTTTGGTTTGGGAGCTGTACCATTTTGAAATATAATATGTTCATGTAAATCTTAGTCAAATATGCATTCCGAAAAGATTAAACAGAAGCTATTGCATTTGAATTTTTATACTGGAAATTGATTTATTTAAAGAGTTTTCACAGGTTCTTGTCCTGGTATAAATTTGCAGCTTTGATCTTGCCAAAAGACATATCATGTTCTATTTCAGGTACAGTGGGAGTGAGTTCCTCAACAAAGTGCAGTCAATGTAAGGCAAGATTAACAAAGGGATAGACGAAGAGGCATTTTTTAAAAAAGTTATGTAAAGCTTGTTCTGTGGATTTATCTTTTTTAATATTGCACAATCCTGATAGCCCTGGGAAGCAGTAATTCTCTCCAGATCACCTGCACATTATGCAGTTGCTTTACTGATTTCAGGGTGCTGCTTACTCATCCAAAGGCCTTGTGTATTTAGAGGGAGAATGTGGATTATGATCATTTCATCCAGGGTACATGAAAATAATTGCAAGCAACGCTGGTGGGCAAATGTCCATTGCTAACTGAATCCTTTGGCTTTTTCCACCTTGGCAATGAAAGGAAGGTCACCTGTTGCAGATCCATCCATCTACCCATCCTCAGATGGACGAGAGTGTTTGAAACAGAAATAACGGAGCTTTAAAAAGGCAGAAGAAAAGGTCAAAGGGTTATAAAGATACTGAGGGCTGCCCAGGCCAGGCCTGATCCTCAGATGCACCTGGACGTTTGTGCTGTGGGCAGGGGAAAGGAGGGGGTGCTGCTGAAAATAGACAGAGTCTCCTACATTTGAGATGACCAAATATTTTCCTCTTGTACTGTTGTCCTTGCAGACTATGGGAGGCCTGTCAGGGAGGCCCTGGATGAAGTTGCCTTCCAGAGTTCCTGATGTTTGTCCAGGAAAAGTTCTCAGGTACTTCAAGGTCTTCCTTTCTGTTGACTTTGGGCTTCTCATGACTGCTGAGGAGGCGAAAAGTTTTGCAATCCTGTGTGTAGGCAGGTGTGCCTGTTCTCTTGAAAATGCCTTGCTATGGAGATTATTTACTCATCTTGCAAAAGTGGAACCTGAACTTCCTTCTTACAATACCAGTTCACCAGCAGACACTCACGTGAGAGCTATATTTATGGCAAGTTTTATTCCTTTTTTGTTCCATCTGAAACTATATATTTCTTTTACTTACACATAGAGAGATGTAACATTCTTTACCCTAAAACATCTTACTATTGAAGTTTTGGGTGTGTTCTTCAGGCATAAATAGGATTTGTTTATTTACAAATAGAAGAACACACAGTGTGATTTATCATGGCATTGTCTCCCAAGGAGTAGAACATTACTTAGAGAAAAAACTTAGATAAGATTTTAAGAATCAAATTTAATAATTGACAGGCTTTTTACTAAGGACCTTTTTCCACATGAGTGGTCTTTCCCTTAGGATCTTAGGCTATAGAAGAGGAAGGACCCTTCTGTTTATTAAGCCTAGGCCCTCGCTTTATTGTGCAAACTTGCCACATAATACCATGCCCAAAATTTAATCAAATAGTGCTTCTCATGCAAATAGCATTGAGTGCAGTTGGAACACACAGGAATATAGTACAGATCTGAGCCTTAATCTTTCCAGGAGTGATTAGCATAACAAAAGCAAACTGGTTGAGTAAGCTGATGGAGAATCATGTGTTTAGTGAGAAGGGAGACAAAGAGCAAAGTCTTCCAGCACATGGTGTGATTCTGCACCATTCAGCAGAATAGCTCCTGTTCATGAAGACAGAGTACCTCCTACTTTACAGAGTGTAAAACTGATTTTAAAAGACAATGCTTATAGTACATGATTGTATTACATACAGAATGACTCTTATAGCAAAAGTCTAAAGCAGATCGCTTGAAAATGTATCTTCAAAGTGAAAGGTTATATTTCACTGGGAGAGGGAGAAATTTTTTTTTCTGAGAGTCATTTCACTGAAAAGCGTGAAATAGGAGTTTCTGATGCAGATAGATTAGTCTTTGAAAAAATGACTCACTGTACACAGGATTGAAATTGAACTTTGGGAAGCTCAGGGAGAGAGGTATTTTAGTTAGATCATGGTGGTTTCACTTTTTTTTTTAATATTACATGTTGAGATATAGGAGCCAATTCACACTGAATGATACTGATATTGTACAAAAAACAGAGTCATATTTTAAGTGCCTTGTCTGCTCATTTTAGCAAAATAAAGTGCTTGCTCAGCCTGTATTGTTAAATTTGTTGAGCCATTATTGAATGCAATGACAGTGAACTTGAGAGGTTTCTCAACCTGCTGGCTTAGCTCTGTATTTGTGTGTCACTAGAAATTATAAACCAGATTGCCCTTTGCAGTAAGGTCATTTTTACCATGTGGGAATGCCCAGATAGCACAAATATCTCCACAAGACGCTGCATTGTGTCTTTTTGGAACAAATTTGTTAGCCTGGCCAAAGAGTTTTGCTTCCAGCTCTAAGCTAGCTCCCCATGTAGCAGCTGATGTGTACCTGCACTGTGCTTGGTGCTGCATAAACGTGCTTCAAACACAATTTGAACTGAAAACTGAACTAAAATCATGTTTTAAAAATTCATATCCTCTTAAGGCCTATATAAACATATTTAGCTCAATTTTGAGTTTTATTCTGTCACTTTTGGGTATGTCTCTTGCTGAAGCAGGATAAAGCAATGTAAAACAGTTTTAAAGCTACATGCACACACACGCCCACTTTAAGCTTTGCTTTTTTTCCCCTTAAAGAGTGTTTTGAAACCAGTTTAGTTAAATGGCTACAATCTTTATGTTTTGACAGACAGAGAAATCTTGGTGCTTTGAAGTTAGCTGGACCTTTGCCAGTGTAGTCAGGATTATTGTAGATCTTTATGCTGTGCCAGGGCTTGGAAGGGCGATATAGAGAAAAGTTACAGTCTCAAAAGATTATCTGCAAACTGAAAGCAGGGTCTGAATGAACATTATCGACAAGCAACTTGTGTCTTTTCAGTAATTAAAATCTGTAACAAAAGGGTGCTCTCATTTCAGAATTCACAAAGTCATTAGACTCCTTCAAGTGCTGCTTCCCTGTGAGCATCTGATAAAAACAGTCCAAACTCCTAAAAGAGAACTAAAAAAATCCAAACCCCAAGCCTCATGAAAATGAAAACAGTCAAACTTAATGGGAAAAAAACAGTCCAGAACAAAAAAAAAAGCCATCTGCCAGTAAATCATTGATCTGGACATAGATAAACCAGGGGGCAAGAATAAAATATTCATAGTAATTAGTGGAATAGATAGAATAGAAACCTCTTCTTTGCACTTGCCGTTGTTATGGTGATTCTTCCTCCAAACACTCTCTCCTCCCCCCAAATGACATTGGTTCTCTCCGTGGCTTTCCATCTGGCTCTTGCTTTCTTGTTTATCCCGATGAAATTAGCTCGACTGCTCATTTGTCACCTTGGAGGTGTTTTTGCTGTGAACATGTGCAGTGCGAGAGAGCAGGACAAGCAGATGGTGCTTGAGAAGAGATAAACAGACAGATGCATTAAAGAGACAGCAAAATGGTTGCTATGAAATAGCGTCTGGAAGATGATGAATTGGGTTTGTGTTTGGTAAGGCACGGCGAAGTCTCGCATGCAAAGAAGCATCATTCCCTCATCCTTGTTTTCTTTCTGGCTGCTGGCATGCGCTGTGGGCTCTCCAAACTGCTGAAGCTCCTGGATAAGAAGAATCAGGGGTACCAAGAGTTTCGGAGAGTACACTGAGGTTTCCTGTGAATTGCTGGAAAATGTGACACATTGTCTTGTCTGCTTCTCCTTAACAAAATTAAAAACACAGCTCCATAAATCTGTGCAAATAATTTCTGGTTTTAATGTATGCTCTTTTCCTAGAAATAGCTCAAATCAGAATTCCATTTATGAAATCTACGGTATCTTATTTATGTCTAATAAGAGGAAAATTTGTAATTTCCTAATATATCCATTTAAGTGCATTAAATGCAGAGTTGGTCTGGATTTTAGTCAGGGACCAAAATCTCTTGTCCAGAAAGGTACAATGAGAGTTATCCTAGAAAACCAGTATCGAATTAAGGACAGCAGCAGAGGGACCGCCTAGGTGCAGACAGGAGGCATCATCTATAAAAATGTGACCTAGTCAGACCTTTCTGCTAGGCCCAAATGAGATTTTTTAAGATAATGAGTATGATATGCTTATGTGTGTAACACAGAAAAGTTGGAGACAAATTCAGGATAATGTTTACTTTCAGAAATTAGCACTACATTTGTCTAGTTACTGGGGTCAAATTTCTGTTTCCTTTTGGATACTAAGGCCCAACAGCTAACAAACCTTACTCCGTGGAGATCTTCCAGCAAGGTTGCCAAGTTGCAGCTGTCTAAATTTATACACAAAGTGTCACACATATACACATAACCTGGATTAATGAAAAGACAACTCTTTAAAGAGGCTGATGGTAGCAGGGAAGGTCACTTCCAGTCCCCGTGCACTGCCAGGAGGGAGGGATGGGTTGGAGCTGGAACAGGAATACATGGAGGGGGAAAGAAAGAGGAGGCACTTGGGTACAGCACAAGTGTGGGGTGAGCCCATAACTGTGCATCTTGGATAAAAGGAGCAAAATGAGGATGCAGGAGAGGAGAGGAGAGGAGAGGAGAGGAGAGGAGAGGAGAGGAGAGGAGAGGACAGGACAGGACAGGACAGGACAGGACAGGACAGGAGGAAAGTAAAAAGGATGAAATATGAAGCAGATTTAGAAACCACTGTGGGAGCTGGTGAGAAAGAAGACGGCTTGTAGGACTTCCTAAATTACTGGAGAAAAAGTGGGACTGGGGATCAGCTGGTAAAAGTCAGTCTTTTTAGGACTGGCTCACAGAATGGGTAGTGAGAATCCTGGACTGCAAAGGAAGCAAGTGTTTTCTTTATTCAACACACATGTATGCCCAGTCTCTCTGCATAAATAAAAAAATGCTGCCTAGAATCAGTAGCTGACAATACAGATAAAATATATCAGCAATATTTTTAATTTATACAGTCATTTCTTGCCTGTGAACATTGGCATACATCAATATGCTCTGAAAGCTCCAGGAAGTTCAGGAGTCTCAGAAGCTGATGGGTGACTGTTCCTCACTCACTTCCCATGCTAAACACCAGAGTGTGTGTGTGCCATTCTCCAGGGATGGCACAGCAGTCAGCACAGGCAACAGACCACAGCCAGGATGGAAGCACACTTTTGAAGATGAGAATCTTTGTCTTGGCTTTTTTGCTCTTTGCCACTGCCATGGAAAGTCTGCCCAGAGCCAGGTTGCAGTAGCCTCTACATGTTCTCCAGATCACAGACATTTTAGATGGGGGCTTTGTTTTCCATGGGCTAGGAATGCTAATCCTGTGCACATTTCAAAGCAGCATGTGCTCAGGATACAAGTGAAATTCCACATGAATAGTCTCATTTAATCTTCATTTGTCATCTCAGGGATAAGTATACGCTGCTTCTCTGACCTCTAGTGTGACACAAAAAGTGCAGACTAAAGACAGTTGAAGTGCAGCTTTTATGTCTGTGACTAATATTTTTTCCTGTCTTTGTTTCAGATTTCAGGAACGAAGGTGAATTTGTCCATATTTGAGCCATACTGGTTTCTGTTTCCCTGGCACAAAATGGATTCCCTGTTGATTTTGTATTGGAGATAAAAGATTTTGCTGCAGGAGGCATGCTTGTGTACTTGCAAAATGTATCTCAGTTTCATAGAACAAGAATAGCTGATATAGGCAGGAACTGGATAGACTTGATTTAGGGCTAATCTACTGGTTCAGAGACAGCACCTTAGTACCCTGGACACCTTGAGCATCAAGTGGGTTATTTTTGATCTAGACTTATATAGACTTATATATCAGTGTTATGTAATTCCAGCAAGTCTCACTCACATGCTGAGGTATGAACATATTCAACAAACTGATGTACCTCAGCTACTCATGGTACGAGGTGTGGGTTACCTCCCTTGTTTGAACAGGATCTACAAACGAAGGGCAGATTCCCACCATACCCCCTTGGGAGCTGGGTTGGGTACTGACTGTCCTTCTCACCATCTCTCTGTGCTTCAGAAATTGAGCACAGCAAGTTCTGTCTCCTTGAGAGGCTCAGCTTTAGATCAGGGCTGGTGTTTTCACTATGCTCCTGACAACACCCTTGCCAAGGGGAGGAACTGAAGGGAATCTCCCACTTCTCTTCAGTTTTGCAAAGAAAATTTGTTTTGTGGCAAACATTTGAGTACCAAGTTAAGAGCTGCTGAGCTAAGACTTGTGGTTTGCAGACATATGAGAACAAACCTACCCCTGGGTAACCAGAAAAGGTATGTTTAAAACTCATAGGCCGTAGCTGAATTGTTTCGGATTGTTTGAGATTCTAACTGAATGATGGGAGGCCAGTATGCTTCAGACATCTGGCATGCAAAAGAAAAAAGGAAGCTCAGTAAGTTAAACCCAAAGTTTGTTTTAAAATGCAAATGGAGTGAAGCTCTCTTGAAATTCCAGTTTGTCCTTTTCTGTTGAGGGAGTGGCATGTAGAGATGTTTTTCATATATTGCGTACACTGATTTCCTTTGTAAAACAGAGATTAAAACAGTTAGAAAAAGGAATGCTGTATACTAAAGGGAATTGCATGTAACACAGCTGCCTAAGTGGGCTCACAAAGAGCAAGTAAGGTCACTTAGCACTCAGGTGATGCGAAGCACTGGACAGTGAGTATATCACTTTGATGCAATCCATTTTAGAAGTGAAACGATGGACTTTTACTTGTCATTTTTTCTTAAGGGCTCATAAGGACATAGTAAATGGGATGGAAAGGAGCAAGGAAATGTTCAGGAAGAACACTCATTTGATCACAGTTTGCTGCAGGATTTAAAATTATATCCAGGATTTCCAATATTCTGTCAGATCTTCCAGGAGAAAGACACATCATATTTTAGAATGAATTTCCGTATTTGTATATAAATACATATTTCATACAAATACCCTTGGCTATGGCCAATATGTGAAGTGCACAAAAACCATTTCAGTATGAATTTAGAATCTTAGTCTCCAATAAACCAAAAATGACTATATATTCAATTAAAGAGATTAACTGATGTTAGTAGCACATGCTAAACTTTTAGGTCAGACACATGATGGAAGTGTTAGTTGCTTCATAAAAAAAGGTAAGACTTCATCAAGGGAAGGCAGATGAGCTGTCTCTCTTTACCCTACTGAGGATCCTCAAGGACAGTGCAGCATCCTTACCATGGTGTGATGGTCCCAGTTCTTTATGCCAAACAGAACAAGAAATACTTTCAGTGCAACTAAGGTGAATCTTATTTAATATATTTTACCCTAGGTAGTATGAAGTAGAGGACCAACATTATTATAAGCATGAGAAATGAAGCAATTTTTTATCCATCCCATTTTAGGAGAAAACAAACCCTTGCAAAATAAAATTCCTTGAGGAATATTGCCTACCTTGAGGTGTAGCAGCATTCAAATAGCTAATGATTCAACTTGCAAATCAACAATTTTCACTGCAACAGGAAGTGCTTTAGGAAACTCATGTCTTATTTTGCTGCTACTGTATATCATGCTTGATCCCATACCAAGACATAAATAAATTTACACAGTTAGTTATGCACACACAGATAGTGGGAGGTCAAAGAAAAGTCCATCAGTCAAGACTGAATCCAAGGTTTTGGATGTTCTGTCTCTCCCATAAAGGGAATAGTTTGTTTCAGTGTCTTTAAACGGGCTGAGCATGTGATGAAACCTATGATGGAAGGCCATGTCTTGCAATGATTCTACTCCTCCAGATGTTAAACAGATTGTTCCATTCTCCTAATTGCTGCAAAACTCAATGGCATTTGGAAAAAAAAAGAAAAAAGTATTTGGTTTAAAATTCTGACATTTAAGATCCTGACATTCCTCAGGTACAAGCTCATTTTTGTACTGGTATGTTACTTTTCCGTAAATTGCATGCCAAGTTGAATTTGCTATGTGAGTGTGAAAACCACGCGGATGTGGAGAGCCATGTACTGGGGATAGCAGAGCCACGGGAACAGCCTAATATCAGCTGTCAGGCCCAGGGGTCAGAGTCACATCCTCTTATCATCCACAATTTGCATGTCTTCCTAGCCTTTTCATCTTCTGAAGAGAGAACTGACAACATCTGGCAGTTGCTGGGGAACATGAATTTTGTCACATCAGATAAGAAAGTTTATCGGTTTGCAACCAGCCAGTCTCTACAGCACATATGTCAGCTCTTGAACGGCATCCCAGACCTCATGCATCAGGGGCTGGGAGTCTTCTGTAAGGCCTCTGTGGAATCTGATGAAATGGTGAGATCTTTACTGGCACTGCTGAGAGGTGACAGACTCACAAACCATCCCAGTGATTTCAGCTGTTGAATAGCTGCTTACTGTTGTCTGAAAAGGCTCCCTGTTTCACTTTTTTTCCTGGTTGCTGCTTGTTAAATCTTGCAGGTGAGTTTGTACAGTAGTGGTGTTCTGACAGCTCTCCATGGAAAAAGAAAAAAAACCAAAATGGACAATCCTGAGGCATATGAGTATTTTTAGACTGTTTGATCGAGGGCTTACATCAGCAGTTCCTTACAGCACTGCCAAGTCACCCAAAAGATTGGAATGGTATATTAAATGAGAAATTACTTAGTTACAGTCTTTACATGTATAGAAGATGATTTTAAGATGACTGCTCTTTTTAATGAATAGGTGTGATGCTACAGCCTGAAGGTACTGTAAGAATTTAAAACCACAACAGTGAGTCCAAGATGAGAGAAAAATCTAACTGGGAGAATGAGGAAGGAAGTTTCATTTCTCTCATGCCAAGGGCTTTCTTCTGTGCAGGGAGTGGGAAGCTAGAATGAGGCCAAAGACTGTCTAGTCTTAGTACCTCTGTGTGGAGCACCCTCACCTCCAGTCTTTGCACTATTACTGTTCAGTGAAACCACAATTTTATGAGTTACTGAGGCAGCATTTACTTCTTGGATTTCTTTTCATCCAGTCAGCAGAGTAGGAATGAATATGGGGCCAATTGAGATGAAGGCTAACATTAAAGTGTCAGCCAAGTAGACTTGGCTATGAGTAGGATGCAGTGAAGTAAGGAAATTTTCTAAGCCCATTTTCACTAAATAAATTTGCTCACTGTCTTTTGCAGTTTAGAAGTTTTGCTGAACTCTCTGTTCTCGGCAAACACTTAGATATAAGATGGGAACTAAATTGTTGATAGTGATATCTGTTCTTGACCAAATTAGACCCTTATAATTGCTTTTTTGGCCATCTTCAGAACAGATTGCTGAAACACAGCCCTAGATGGAGCTATTCCTGAAGGCTGTGAATGTCACCTGTTACCAGAGAAAACTAACCAAGGAGAAGCTATATACTTTTACATGAATTTGGAGAGGAGTAGATATTCTTAACCCTGTAGAGCTATGCAGTAACAGATCTTTGCTGGTCACCATTGGATTTCCAGTTGATAGTTTTTAGGTATAAAGATCTATTAATTTTTTTTTACTTCTAGCTGTCCCAGAGAATATTCTTTCCTAGTGTAATTTCACCAAAATACTTGGAGCACTTCATCATTCTAATGCAAGGTGCATATTTCTTTTCAGTGTTTCCTATGCTCTCATCTTCCACTGAATTTGGTACTTGCCAGTCATGCTAATTACTTCTGTCATTTCCAGAGAAATTGGTTTGAAGAACAAAGTAGGTCAATTTGAGAGTAGTTTGCAAAGCAGACTGTAACAATAGTGTGAGAATATCATAGTCTCTTAAATTGCATGTGTGCCCATCAGCAAGAAATGACATTTTTAGAGCATTCAAAGTAGACAAATCTGAAACTTTGGAAGCACCCAAGATGTGTACAGCTGCAATCTGATGATTCATTATTAACAAATAATTAATCATAGACTCAAGTGAAGTAACTTGTTTGCTAAAGAAAAAAAATTTGGGTGTATTTATGTTGAAGATTTCTTGCAGTATCTGTAAGTTCTAACTACCTGAAGCAAAAATAGGATCTTTCAAATTATTAACTTTCAAACTGTGCCTTTCTCTTCACTAGGTGAATTGTGCCTTATATTATTGTGCCTTTCTCTTCACTAGGTGAATCACTAACTTCTATGAATTTTGGATTAAACATAATTTAGAACTCATAACTATACCTGCTAATGGCTACCATTTTAATTCCAGGGAGTAATCAGACACAGTTCAAATATTTGTGTTGAGACTTACAAGATATCTGTTATGTACAAGAGAAGACATTCAAAAAGTTAAGTAAAAAAAGTGAAAAAATTGTGTAGGTTTTCCTCTCCACTTCTTTACCTAGATGTCTGAAATAAAAAGAAAATGAACTTTGAAAAATATGAATAATAGAATCATTTAAATGGGAAAAGAACTGGAAGATCATTGTGTTGAACCATTAATGCATCACTGCCAAGTCCACCACTAAACCTTGTCCCTAAGTGCCACAGCTGCATGTCTTTTAAATGCCTCCAGGATGGTGATTTAATCACTTCCCTGGACAACCTGTTCCAACTCTTTTGGTGAAGCAACTTTTCTGGTCTAAATCTCCACTGAAAGAAGAGACTAAAATAAGCGTGAAATTGGATTGGAATGACCCCTGGGACTTTCTCCTAGAAATAAATCTTTACAGGACATTTATGTCTTCAAAGGAAGGTTGTTGGTCCCTCTGAAGGAGTGTATGAACTACTTTACTGCATTTTTCAACTGCCTTTGTCCAAGAGATCGTAAGAGTGGAGGGTGAGAATCTTAGGCAAAAGTACACACTAGTTCAGTCTAGCTTCTTTCTAAGTAGTTAATGGGGAAGGTCAGGCTGTTCTGCGACACAGACCAGTGTGGTAAACACATCACCTGAAAGGAAAGGAGAAGAAATAGCCCAGCTTAATCTGAGTCATCCAGGCTGCAAACCACACAGAGAGAAATGGAAAGAGAAAGATCCTCCCTTGTTTCTCACAGGGGAGAAGTGCACTGAGAAATCAGTGATGACTAATAAACATTATTCAGACATGAGGTAGGAAGACAAGTAACTTTCCAAGTAACTCCCTTTACTGCAGAAGCCAAGTAGAAAGCAAGCCAAGTCCTTTAATTAGGACATGATATCTTGCTCGCTTGTTACCTCATCATCCATCTGCAACTTCTCACATGCTGGTTTATGAACTCCCAAGGATGGAGAGCTTATTTCACAGGAGGCTGATGCAGTACATACTGCTACAGAACCTGCTCTGTAACTGGCATTGGAAACACTCTTACTACCACTAAACCCAACAGGATAATATGGTTCAGAGACAAATTTACCCCCAAGAAAATGTTTGTGTGTATAAAGCTAACAAATTAGCCTGGTTATAGATGAACTTAATAAAGGAATAAATTCTAATAAAGAGAGGATCAGGAGAAAATTTCTTTTTGTTTTAGTTTATGTTTTAGATGTGAGAATTGTCACATGAAAAATGTGTGAAAAAAAGCCCCAGGCTCATGCAGGGTCATGCTTACCCACAGAGCTAATGAGAAAAAACTATCCAAACAAAAATAAAAATTATTTCTGGAATAGAAGTGTTGTGTACATTTCAGAGTGCACTTTCCTAAACCTTGAGACACATTATACATGATTTATTGTCCATGAATAATTTGCTAGAGCAGTCCCTATGCACCTTCTGTTACATAGGCAGCACTGCTGCTGCAAACATTTCACCACATAATGTTCACCCCCTAGGACGTTTCCAGAAATCAACGGGTCCCTGGTCTGTTAGAGAGTTGGGTGATCTTCTTCCTCTTTCAACCCAGTAGAATGGAGGGCATCCAAAATTATGTTCAATTGAAAATAAATATAGCTGTGCACAATTTTTATAGTCTTTTGAAATGATCTCTTTGCTCTGTGTGCCGGTCTGCAATTCCTGCCCCCTCCCTTATCCTTGTTCCAGAGATTTTGCTTTTAATGTTGCATGAGAGAACTTTGACATGTTAAATCATTCTGGCATTCCTGGTCAAATAATAAAGACCACCTGTCTTCATTTTGCAGGAAATAAATACATCAAGGAAACAATCCTCTAGCTCTTCATTTATCAAGGTACCTCCTTCTAGGGTTGTAGTAATCCTTCCTCCATTTCTTTCCTTCAGTTTCTCAGGTCAGGGACTTGAAATTCTCAGGGCTTCTGCATCATTCACTTACCGACACTTTCCTTGGGAAATGAGCTCTATTTGGTTCATCTGGTGTGAGGACTACAAGTTGTCCTAACCCCATTTTAAACAATTAATAATTTCTTATCCCTTTCCCAGATCCAGGATAACAGAGCTTCCCAACCTGTATGAAAAATAGAAACAGTTTCACCAATGTTTCCATGGGTTGAAAACGGATGATTTATCCATCTGGATTTTATCATTGCAACTATTTCAGAGCTATTCTTACCACACAGTCTTTGAGACAGATTGCAGGATCCATTTGTTTTTCAATAATGTCAGACATCCAGCTCTGTTCTGATCAACAGCTAATGATGGAGATATTAAGCTGAGATGATTTCCAAAAGACCAATTTGTCCTTTGTGTCTGTTGCCAGATCTCAACACCTCTGCAAGTATAATTTCATCTGACTGATTTAACATGATTTTAGGGCTCAACAGTGCCCTGAAACACTTGGAAAGCAAGTGATTCAATATAACACCTTTTGGGGACAAATGTAAGCTCAACACATGGGCTCAGGCTTGAAAAAGGCATCCTGGAAGTGCACGGAGTTCTCAGCAACACAAAGGAAAGGATCTAAGGTGGCTTGCTGTATCAGAGCCTTTGATAACTGCACCACGGGCGATGCTGCACCTTATTCTTTGTGGTGAATCTGAGAATAGAATCAAAAGAGAGAGAGTTGAAGTGAAAATCACGCAGTATCAGGTTTCCTTGTGCAGAGTCCTGGACCTGAAGAGAATCTGGCAGAGGAAGCATGATGACCTTCTTTAGAAGTAGGGCTTACAAACATATGGTGTATTATCTTCTACACATGTACCACATGCTCATTGGTTCTGGGAGTACAGCAGAATTTGATTCAGTTCTAGATGCCTGTTTATTGGAAAGAGTACCTTAGAAGGTCCTACTAAAGTCCATTAAAAGCTCCATCTTCTGTCCTAGCTGTAAAGGGAAAGCTGTTAAAAAAACATTCTGGGGAAGACTTTGCAGGAAACTTATGGTGTATGGCAATAGGTCATTTAAAAAAAATGCTCCTGAGTAATTCTGAAACCTTGAACTGCAAGGCAGGGGTCCAGACATCGTTAATTAACATTTGTAAAGTGTTGATAGCTCTTTGGTGAGCAGGTCCCTCTTTTCCTCTTATTCTTATAAAGCCTTGAATTGTGTAATTTGAAATGAGTGTAGGCCATATGAATATAGCTATTTTCACTCCACTTTGCTTTTAGATCTTTGGTAAGTTATGAATTCCCTATATGATCTGGACACCAATTAAGAGATCTCATGTCAGCACTATAAAGACACCCTTTCCACAGAAAGTGTAGAAACAATTCTAAATTTAAATTGTCCAAAAGTAAACCATCCCATCTCTACTGAAAATGTTACCCTTCAATCAGAGTTGTGTTTTGTTGTTGTTGGTTTTGTTTTTGTTTTTAAAGTACCATGAATATGTAAACTCCAGCAGTTACTTTCTTAGGAGCTTACCAAATAAAACATTACTGAAACAATGTAGCAAAAGCTATTATGGGTATCTGATCCATGTAAAGTGAGATCAACAATAAACATATTGTTATGTCAGAGAAAGAACAAAATTATATTTAAGGTTGGGTACTATAACAACATTCATACTTCAATCAAACACAGAAAAAGATTGTGATTCTTTGTAAGAGTTAGGAGAAGGAACTTCACCTTCATTGCTTGCAAGCCATGTGGCCTCAGGCCAGTCAGAGTTTTTATGATAAACATATTATGAGAAGGAGGAAGAATGTGTGTCCTGGTGGAGTTGTGTGAGTTCATCATGGGAATTTAAAAATACAGTACAGGAAAGAACAAACAGGAATTTGTGATAACCTGGAACTCACAAGTTCTGCCACAGAGAGCAGCAGAAATATAGGCAAGCATTTGCTTCTTTAGATAATGTTCCCAAGAAGCCATCATTTTAGTGAGCCTCATATTATTTTCCTGGGAACTCCCTCAATGATATTGTGAACCAGGGAAAAACATTCAGCAAACAGATTGCAGAATGCCTCTCTAGGCAACAAAAAACTTGATTGTTTAAAAAAGCACTTTTTCTATTCTTCTGAGCCCCTATTTGGTCATGGAGGAGAAACACATCCCATGAACAGTGCCTGAAGTAATGGAATATACAAAATCCAGCATCACAACAGCAAAAATTCCCAAACTCAAGGTACAACATATCCATACCAGGTGTTTGGTCTGAGGAGGAAACTTGGCTGAGAGACTGTTTACAAATACTGTAAACAAAAGTATGGAAGCATCCCTGCAGTGAGCTCATGCAGAGGGATTTGTAAGATCTTAGTCCTTGTTTCTCATGCTTGAGGCAGGAGGTAGTAGGGAAGGAACAGTGTTTCCTGTTCCCAGCCATGGCTCTTTTCCACGTTCTACCTACGGCATGTCTTAAACCTTTCAAGAAGCCATCCTCAGGATCCAGTGAGGGCTCTTCAGAGAGTACCAGCCCTCTTTGCTCAGAGATTGAACAGGTCACACCCAGTAGTTTGTTATCTAACAGACAATTTGTCTTTCATTTCCACCAGAGCCAATATTTTGCATTCAGTGTCTTTGGATTCAGTCTTTATAGATGAGCAGTGCCTCAGAAGGGGAAGTTTGGGCATTCTGGGGTTTTGTGCAGAGCTGTAAGGTGTCTCCACCAGCTGTTGCAAGAATGGTTGGGGTACCTGCCTGTTGACATGAACACCTCTATCCTGGCAGCCCAAATCCCCATGCTCCTCTTCTGTCCAGCACCTGTCATCCTTGTTCATGTTCTGGGATGCTGATTCCTCATTTCTGCCTAGACATACTGCAGCACTCAGGTGGCTGCCTCAGGAAGGCGCTGAGTTTCTTTCTCATTCATCTCTCCCTTTGTACCAGGCTTCCTGTGAAAATCCAAACTTCATTTAACAGGACCTGGAAAACAGGATACAAGTGGATTTGGTGTTAGACATAATCCAAGCCTACTCACAGCAGAAATTCTTCCTGGCTCCTTTGATTTGTCTCACCCAGGGGCCCTAAGGCATCTTTGTATAGTCCAAGTGTGAAGGTCATTACAGTTGTTTTCTTCTGTTTCTATACAGGCCAGCTGGAGCTACTAAAACATTCCTATTATTTTACTAGATAACTGTTGAACATATTTTATGTATGGATTTAATTCTCAGTTGGTTTTGCCAGCTTTCTACAGACCACACATGATGTTATTAACTAGAGAATGGGTTGTGTTACTTTTCTGTGTTACAAGGTTATTAATGACGTCTGAGATGACGTCCCTTCTGGGAAGATACTTACCTTTTTCACAATAGTTGACACAGCACAAATTGTTTTAGGATTGAAAGAGATAAGTTGAAACTGCTGAGGGACTGGAGCATGACTGTAATTACATAAAGCAGAGAAATCCACATGTAAACAAACATTCAGGCTGTCAAGCCTCCCTTTCTAAAAATTTGGAATGAACTCATTTTGCCTCTTGTATATGACTCAAATGTTTACAGAGCTCATGTTGTATACTAAGGATTTGAAGCAAAGCCTAAAGAAAACAGCTACACAATACACAATTAATTTTAAAGATGTGTCTGGCACCTACTTTTATAAGAGCATATGGTGAATATTTAGAGAACAAATCTGTGCAATTCAATTTCACCTCCAATATGCATATTTTCAGTGAGTGGCTTAAGGCCAAACAGGATAATATCCCTTGTGGGATCCCCTACACCACTCCCAATTGATTCAAGACAACGAATTTAATGGGGGCTGCCAGTCATTTGTGGATTCTGTAATTTGAATGCTTTCCCAGACATTAACCCACATGGGTCTACGCACTCTCTTCTCTCTGGTACACAGGGGAAAGCTCCTATGATAGCTAGATGCATTATTTTTGATTTGATGGTAATTTATGGGTTTGATATTCTCAGCTCATGGAACCTCTGTGGCATCATAATATTTTAAAATATCCCTTATTTTACAGTGGAAATCTGACAATGTATTGACTCTTAGCTAGTATTAACAAAAATTGAAGCATTTTTGTTTTTAACAGTATTTTCCCATGTAATTCTGTGTAGTTTTCTTGATTTGAAACCACACTGCTGTAACAGGATCAGGATGAGTGAGTGCCCATGAAAACTCTTGGAAAAGCTGGTTACAAAACCAGGATTGCTATTTACCCCTGTTTAAGAGGTTTAGAACAGATACTACTCTTCAAAGCATTTTCTCAATTTTCCTTGATGGCAAGAATAGTTTGAACTATTTTGTTTTCCAGTGGAAGTTAAAATTCGTTACCCTACTTGGTATAAAAGGGGGGAAATTGTGTTCTAGAGAAAAAAACCTTCCTTCCCAAAGGCAGAAAATATTTATTGTTCTAATGGCCCAACCATAGAAAAACTGTTGCTGTTGCTGTGTATTATCGTATCCTTATCATTATCTTCATTTTTATTGCTATCTGTAGTATAACATGACTGACATACTGCAAGGTTGTTGCCATGAGGATCAAGCCTTGCAGTATACTTTCTGGCCAAAGTTTTAAAATCAGTAAAAATATCTGGCAGGAGCCAGGGTCTTGGTCTGGATCTGAAACATTCGTGCTTTGGTAAAAAATAGAATAGAGCCACAACTGAAACTTTGCCTGGAAATAAGAAACTGCTCAGAATGAGAGTCATTGATCTTCTGTCAGAATGTGAGAAATGAGCACACCTGTGGATGGACAGAGGGTGGTCCCTGGGAGGAAGAAGAGGTGCCAACGAAGGTATCTGCTAAGTTCTTAGCTTCCTCAGCTGTCTGCACAGGCTGAGAAGGCAGAATTACTGCTCCATCACCGTAATCCTTGTGCTGTTCATCTTTATCAAGTAATGCCAGTTAAGCTACAGGCTTCAGATGCAGCCACACGTAGGATGGTTCAGTTTGTTTTTTTACCTGGACACTTAGCACAGCTTAAGTAGTCTTTCTTCTTTTCAAATGTAATGTAAAATGGAGCATGACACTTTTGATGAGCAGTCTGGATGCCAGTCTCAAAGGCACCATGAAATGCCATCCTTCAGGCCCAAGCAATTTTGTGTCCTGCCCTTACACTGCTGCTCAGCAGGAGCAGGGAGTGGGTTCTGTTTCTGGGCTCTGGCACAGGGATTGATTTGCTGTGAGAGCCACAGAGCCGTAAATGCTGCCAGCTGGGGGTCCAGTGGGAGCCAATTTCTTTATACTCTGCATGCTGCCAGGGCCTGATCCCATATTCTCTTCCTTGCTAAATCCCTCGTGTACTTTGTGTACATGGGGAATGGAAAATCAGGGCCTAACACCGCAGAAGAAAGAGAAGCTGAGTTCTGTGAAGAAATTACGGAATTACCAATACTTCTAGAGTCTAAGCAGAGTAGCTGGTCAGAGTTACTGAATCACACAAGGAGAGGAAGATACAATAATATATAATATATAATATTCCATGTCTGCCTTGGTTTCTATCTATAATTTGAATGCTTAAGACTTCAATGAAGAATTATGGAGAAATATGAGGGTGACATTTGAGAGGAGTGGAGAAAATTCAACTATTAATAAACAGAGCAAAATTACGTATAATGATGAACAATGTCCTAAATCCATGATCTTTCTGCCCTCCTCAAATCTCAAGGCAGAAAACAGGCTTCTCTTCTTGATACTAAAGGAGAATAAGGTTGGATTGTCATAGCCGAGCTGCTCAGCCATAAACCAGGATTATTTAGAATGTTTTGTCTTTTAAAGTTGTGCCCTGATCTTATTGAGAATGTGTGAAGGAATCGCTTGATGCTTTGATACTGCTAACAGCAAACCTTACTCATTTCTGAGAACAGCACTGGATTTCCAAGAACAGTTTTGCCACATTTCCCTCTAGAGGAATCCAGTGCCCAGATAATCGATGCTGGAGTGATTTCCCTGTGCTCAGCAGACAACAGGCACTACATGAATCTTCCTTTTACATGCCAGGCCCTGATGTGCTGAGTAAGGACAGAGCTGGGAAGGAATGCTCTGCAGGTACTGAGGGCTCTTTCAGCAGCACAGTAAAAACTGTCCCAGCTGCTTTGCTCCGTTGGTTCCCACCACAAAAGAGTATAAGCAAAGCTTCTGGGCACAGACAAGCAGGCACAGATGAAAACCTGGTGCTATCCACAGAGCTAAAAGTGACATTAAACGAAACTGACCTTTTTGTTTTGTTCCTTCTTTTTGCTTCAAACTCAGGTCCCACTCTCAGTGCAGGAAGCATAAAGAAATGGTTCAAGGTGATACCAGCTTTCATTTTCCCAACCTGCAGCACTGTACTTGCTGTGCAAAGAGCTCCACACAATGTCCTGCTCCTTGCCAAATTGGCCTTTAGATGTGCTGAGTGGTGGCAGGAGGCCAGCACCACCTTTGAGACTGGTGTCACTGCCAGTCTGTGACATGCCTGCAAGCAACATATTTTGTAAGGATCCATGCTCCTCACTCACCACTGAGACCAGTTCTCATTTGTGTTTAGATCCCTCTATATGGCAGAGTGCCACCTGCAACTCCCAGGAAATCCTCAAAGATGTCTGCTGAACTGAAAGGTGTTTTCCATGACTGTAGTTAAGGCACGTGCATATTTCGCACTCTGGTGCTAGGGAAACAGTTAACATGTGGTATTTATGATGCTGCTGTTTTGTGCTGCAAAAACAGGGAACATAAATGGAGGCATATCTGTGGATACACCTGCTCGAGCTGCCCTGCTTATCCTGCTTCACTCTCCCTTGTGTACCAACCATGCAGCACAGCAGCCTAGTGGGAGGCAGGTTCTCTCCTCTGCCTCTGGGGAGCTCGAGCAAGGCAGCAGTGAAAGCCCATGGCCAGGATCCTTGCAGCCAGAGCTGCCCTTTTCATGGAGGGAGCCCAGCAGCACCCAGAGCTGGTCTCTGGACAGTTTTGCCTTGAACAGGATGGTGCAGCCCAGGGGAATCCAGTCCAGGTCTACAGCAGCTGGAGGTCATGTCTGTGGCTGTAATACTCTGTCTGCTCTCACTGGTGAACCTTTAGGCAGTATGAGATGAGGCGCAGTAACTTCCTTAAGGAACTTATGAACTAAAATATTTGGCAATGCTAAGACACCAACTCCAAAACACCAGAGGATGCTCTCCTCCTGCAGGCTCACCTTCTCTAGCCTGATGATCCCTTCTTGCTTCTTGGAAAAACTCACAGGATTTGGAAACTTTTATTAAACCTTGCCATTGATCCACTGGAAAGGCAGCCTGGTGTACTCAATGCAGACTAGTAAGAAACAGGAACTGGGTGTTTTCCAAGCCCTACTGCACCTCCTAAAATAAATTAATTAACATCTAAATGCCTCAGTTTCTCAGCTGGAGGAACAGCAAACATAACAGAAAAGCAAACAAACTTTCATATGTTCTCAAGAAGGAAATGGCTGTGTAAGCACTGCCTGAGCTCATATAGAATCTAAGCAGGGAAGCCAGTATCAAAATTCAGATAGGTATATGCAAAACAGGCTGACAGTCAGACACAGTCCTGCTGAGTTCTTCACCTTGGCCCCTGAAATTTGGATGAGCAGCTGTAGTTTCTTACGTCTGCTGTCACTTATTTTCTCTGTGATGCTGCCTGACCCCTCCTGCTCAGACTTGCTGAGCTCTCTGGATTAGTACCATTTCCACTGCTGGATTTTCCATCTAAGTTAAAAAAATGCAAATTCATCTTCACAGAGAGCACACACATCTAGAAAAAATAGGCAAGAGCATTCCTGTCTTCAGTCATGGGACACAGCCAGCTAAAGAGCACCCAGCCTTCATTACAACAATAACTAGAAGCTGATGATTTCTTGCATAGCACAGCTACTGCATTAATGTATTTCCTGAATGGCTATGGATATTCCCTATTCAAAGAGGCCAAGATCCAAAAAGCACCCTGTAAATATGTTTCTCTCGCTGTCAAAAACAGAGACAAAGAAATTCCTTTCTCCTGCCTCTACTTGCTTAAATTTAATTAGTACCAAAACTTCTTCCTGTACTAAGGAAATGGCTTCTTCTTCTCCAGGTCACTCCAGCACAACAGACACTACTATAAAAACATATTCCCAGTAAAATGCTGTAGTATAGAGAAAACTCCTCAAAACTGGTAAGAAATCCTGGTATATGATAATTGGCCAAGCTCTTTGGGTCCCCATTACCAGGTATTGTATGTACCAGCTACAGCTAAAATTCATGTAAGACTCCTGATTTTCTGTAACCACTCGGTCACACTGGTCACCAGGAGAGTCTGGTTGTTTATGCTGCTAAAAACAGTGAACACCTTCCCGACACAGCTGTGGTGTGAGATGGGTGAGATGTGTCTGGGCAGCCTCTTCTGGGGGCCCTCCTAAGCCTCGACCTCCCCATTCTTTCAGAGTGAACCCCAGCACTCCCTGCCCGAGGTATGAGCCAAGTTTGCTTTCATCTTGCCCTCTCTGGCAAACTCACATGGACGTGTGTGTGCTTGTGTAATTGCATATTTTTCAGTGTGCATGCATAAGAAAAGAAGTCTCCACTGCACACGGGTCTTTCCCAAGGGAGATGAGCAAATACGTTATGAGACAGATGTTAGTCATGCTGCTTATTAAACCACTGCATGGTAGTCTTCAAATACTGAAGTGGTAAAATCATGGCAGGACTGAGTAGAAGAGGGAAAATTATTTTCAGGTGTCTGTTTCTAATAACATTTTCAGAGGGGGTGAGCACACAAAACCTCTTTGATTTCATTTGGGACATAATGTTCCATTCCCATTGCTCATTTGGAAAACACTGGGATAACTGAGGGTAGCTCTACCTCAAGTGATACTTTCCCATGCAATGCAGTTGTTCCAGTCAGGTGCCCCTTGGACTTTTCAAAACCTCCCAGTGAACACTAGTGCCTTCTTAATATTATTTTTATCTTGCTGCTAAAACTAGTTGCCAGAAAATCAGTCAATAATCTAAACGCCAGTTAACTCGGTTTAATCTGAGATTTATGCCCATTCCCTCTGCTTTCTAATCCATAAAGGATTGGGACATTTAATTGCTGTTACTTATAGCTTTTGAATATACAGCTGAGGGCATAGGTGTTCCAGGGAAGGTTTTGCAAAACATCTGCTCTGTAAAAGCAATGCCTGCCTCTTCTAAAGAGCCATTGTGCCATAGCCCTACAGAATTTGTCAGATGTTTTACATTTTTACAGTCTGATGGCACGCTATAAACCATGTCTTTGGTGGGGAAGGATTTGCCTGCTGTTTGATGTATGTGCCAGCTTGTGGACTGCTGCTTCCTAAAGCAAAGGCTTGTTTGCATAAAACATGCATCAAAAAGAGGTTTGCTTACGTGGTAGCACACTCAGATGCCTGCTGGAAAAAGGGAACTCACTGTGATGGAGGTTGGAAGCCTACATATGCATCTTTTGATTGTGTCTGTATACTCCATCTGATCAGAAAAGAAAAGAACCCAAAATTTATCAAAGTAAATGATTTAGAAAGAAAAGAGAAAACAACAACACCAGCCATGGCTTATGTGCTATTCCCCAGACATTTCTTCAGTGACCATCTTGCCTACTCCCTCATTAGCACAGAAAAAATTGCTAGACTTTAATCACAAAGACTTCCTAAGTAGCTTAAAGGCAAATTTTCACTGTCCATTTAACTTATCTTTAAAGCTCTGTATTGTATTTCTCTTCTTAATCTGAGCCGAGCTTTTGCACACAAATACTGTTTGAAAACAGCAAAGCAAATACTATGTGGTGACTATTTTCAAAGACCAGGTTTGTAGCAGTCTGGTTAAAAGTTGTGTGATGTTGATATGGGATAAAAGACAATACTAAGAGGGCTGGGAAAGTCTATTTGGTCTAAAGAACACCTCCTCCACACTGTTGTGGAAAAGGCCACTTCATAGACCATGCAAAGTGTCTGTTATTAGGGGTCTGGTGTTATCCCTGTACATACACATATGCATTGCTAGATATAAAAGACAAAAGAGGCTTTCTGTTTTAAATATAGAGAGACAGATAGACAAATCGATGATTCTTTTTCCATCTTCCTTTAGGAGACTCTTTTCAGTATATATATTTGATTGTGTTATCTTCTGTGACTACATCAGCTATTGGTCTTTAGCTGATGTACTTTTAGAAAGATTTAATGCCCAGTGTGCTGCCTGATGTGTTTTACTTTTGCATAGTAGCTGTGGAGGTGCTGCCTCTAGGCAGCTGGCAATGAACCTTCTGCATGTAATACATTATTTTCTGTTTAAATGATTGTTTGTAGGCTGTAATTACTGTGTCTGCTCTGCAATATGCACCAAGCCTAATCAGTTCATCTGTCATCATTGGCTGCTACCCTGACAAGAGACTAAAATCATTGCAGGCCTGACCTAATAGATGCTAAGGTTTAAACATGTCCTACTGCTTCTTCAGATTGACTGCTTCCGCTGCAAGATCGATGGAGGCTTCAGAAAAATGTGTGTGGATTTTTAAACTAGATTTTACTGAGTGACCTGACACCCACGGAAAGAAACATTTCCACGTCTCCAAAGCTTTCTAGTATGTAGGTCACAATCAATTTAGTTAACTTGCTAAGTAGCTCAAATGATAATTTATTTTCAGTGTAGGGTGGTGTGTTTTCTTTTTTCCATTCAGGTCAGAAGTGGCTGCAGGTAACAGTGGTCTAGTTCCTCACTCCATTACCCATCCTGGCTCCATTTGAGTTTCAGAGTTGCCTCTGCCTAACCTGAAGAACCAGCACCAGAAGAGTATCCTGTGCTTGTGCTGGGATGATTTCAGTGTAACTAAGACCTGTTGGGGAAACCAGAAAACCTCGTAGTGGGATTAGCTAAATAAACCAGTTCTGGGAGCTGGCAGGGGCTAAGTGGTGCTTGTGAGACAGGGTCCATAGTGAGTGGAAGTTCTCCCAGTTCTTCATGGGGAATTGATGTTGCTCAGGGGAGCTGCTGGTCACCTAAACCAGGCCTGCTCACCAAGAGTTCAGGCAGACTCTTCTAAGTGGGGAAATTGTAAGTGCTAAATTATTTAGCTCTGTGCTAGGAAGATGCACTAATTATTTGCTGAGTAAAAGTAACCCACATACCTGAGGAGGTGTTATTCCACAATGCTGCAGTTTCTGAATAATTTTGCTTCTGTTCTTGATGTGAAAAATGTTGCATAATTCAGGGAATAGTGTCCCACCATGTCTCCTCCACTGTGTGTCACTGTGTTCTTCAGGACTCATGGCTTGGCAAGTCAGTGTGTCCTGCTGAAGACTCCGGGGCTTTTAGGGAAAAGCACAGCACAGTGCAGCTCATCAGCTGGAGCTTCCCTGTCACTTAAACATGGACTGCTGCTGAGAGATGCTCTCAGTGTTATAGACAGGCAGGGTTTGTCCCTTTGTGTGTCCTCCCATGAAAGTGACACCACTCAAGGTTTGCTAAAGCCAAGGCACAGGTCTGGGGCTGCTCTCCAGGAAATCAGAATGAGACTCATTGTTTACCAAACACAATTCAGGGTGTTGGTTTCTAGGGGCTCTGTCTTTCCCAACTTTTTATTTCTGTTTTCCTTCCAACTGTTATAATGGTCCTATTACTAAAAAAAAAAAAAAAAATTCTTTTGTTTGAGTACACATCAGAACCTGCTTGTAATACATCTAAGATGCCTGTGCAACATATTTAACTTACATTTTTATGTGTACATTATGAAGCAGAGGTGTTGTCAGATGCATCACAGACTTATAGGAACACAGATAATTTGTGAAGCCAGAGCTTTGTTTTTTGTTTGAAATGTGATTTCCATGACAAACCACAGTGACATTGCAGTAAGAAAACTGCCTCTCAAAAGTCTTTGGTTTTGTCATGGAAATAGCTGTGACAAAATCGTGGCCTTTATTGTTCTTCCTCTCATTCATATATGCAAAGTGTATTTTTTTTTCAGTCCTGACAATACAGAGTGCAGAAAATGTAATGAGGAAAAACACAATACATGTCTTCTCCCAGACAACATCAGGAATTGAGGCTGTATTTTAAAGACAAACACACTGAAGCTGTAGTCAAAGATTTGTGATAAAAGTTCTCCAAATGTCTTAAGTTGCTTAAGTCTCCTCCCTGAGCAGAAAATCAATGAGATTTATGTTCTAAATTGCTAAGCACTTAACATTGCAATTCTTAATAGCTAAAAAGTATGGACTGCTCATCTCCTGTTTTAAAGGGGTAATTTTTTCAACCACAGAATGATGCCCTATTCCATTATGGCAGGGCTTAATTTTTTTGGGCCAGGTGGGTTCCAACCAACTCAGTGAGAAAGAGGTACCTACTGAGCAAAGCCTGGGGGATGAGCCTACCCTTTTGCAGTCAGCTCTCTCCTCTGCAGGCTAATCGAGAGATCACAGTGGGAGAGAGGAGCAGGAGGAGGATTAGGAGAGTACCTGAGTCCATGACATTTTTGTGTGTAAATGTATTCTAAAGTCTTACTGTAGAAATTATAAAATGCAATTATGGTATATAAAGAAACCCCAACTGCCAAACAAACAATCTAGGGATTTAAAAGCAGAAACCAAAATTTGCTATTTACTATTGCTGAGATTTAATAAGATTCACATTTCATAGCTTAACAGCACTCTTCCCTTTTAGTGCAGTATCTGCTTACATTGCTCAGCCAGGCTTGTTGCCATCTAGAGAATCACATAAAACTCAATATCCAAACCACCTTCTTTCTTCTCCTCATTCAGATATCCATCTACTTGCAGCTGCCAAGTAAACTGATTTTTTCTTTTTCTATGACCTTCTCTTCTCAGATCTCAGTCTACCACCCTGGGCTCCCCTCCCCTGTCCCCAGAAAGGGAACATTCTGCCACCCACCTCTTGATCTCCTGCAGCTCTATCCTGTAAGTGATGGTTGTCAAATCAGGGACTTGGCTGCCAAACCAGGGACTTCTGAGGAGTTACTTTGAATCTGTGCAGCCCCAGCCCCAGTTCAGGATGAGAGTCTACACTGACTTTGCTGAGCAGCCCATTGATCCCACCCTCAATGGTGAAATGCTGCCCAAATCACCAAGTGCTCTCAGGATTTCTCACATATTTTTTCAGAGGTTGACAACACTGACCTCCAGAAAGTGCCAAAAAAGAAGATTGAATAATAAGAGAAGTCCTAAATCTGCTCTGATAAGGAATAAAAGGTGGTTTTCAGCAATAGGTGCTAGTCTTTTATTCTAAAGACATCTGTAGCAAGGCAGTAACATCTCTCACGCAAACCTGAAGGCACAATGCCTCGTACTCCTGCATGATGGATGAGAGAATGATAACAGGGAAGGGAAGCAGACTTTGCTCAAAGCTATTAAGCCTCTCTGTGAAGCAGGCTGGGCTGTGTGGAGACTGAAGACATTAGGTGTCATTTTGTATGAAAATTATGTGTACTCAGCAGCTTAATAATACTCCAGTAGGTTACAATGATTTACATATAACAAAGTAAAAACTGGGGAACAGGGAGTGAGCGAGCAATGGGATACCTCCAAAGAGACCATGGAGGAGCTTGGTGGTTCAGATACTCAGGACAGGAAGGCATGAGGGGAAAATGCATACCTTAGGGTACTGTATGGTCGTGGAGATTCCCTCTGTGCAGAGAAGGATGTGAAGGGAGAAGGGTAATGGGGAAGGATGGTCCAAGCCTGGTTGTTTTCCAGGCACTGAGGCACAACATAGGTGTGGTGTTGCCAGGTTGTCCTATTTTGGGTATGTCCCTGTGAGCTTGGGTCGGTGAGTTAAGAGGCTGTACGCCATTGCCACTGGTATATATCCGTGTCTCCCTGGTGTGTCAAGTGTCAAGTGACACCGGGGACAGGTGACTGAGAAGAGGCAGGAAGTGGGAGAAAGGGGGGACTTCTCCTCCTCATAGTACCCACACGGACACATCAGTGCTGTGACATGAGGGATACCTCATCACCCTGGGGTAGCACAGCCACCTCAAAAGCTGTCTGAACTGGGAGGGATGCCACGGGTCACAGTCCTGATCCCCTCTGTATTGCAGGAGCAGGTGATATCCCAATGCCATCGTCTCTGGCACCACAAACCCCTGGGTGAAATCCAGCTATTTCAGCCTTACCAAACAAAGCTGTGACACATGTATTCACATCCCCTTGCTCTAACTTGTGTGCTAATCTGTGAGGCTTCTCCTGCCCTGATTATTCATGAGGCAGTAATTCAGATACCCCATAGACACTGAGCTGCAGACTTTCTAGAAAGGCTTTTCATTTTCTCTCAGAAGATTTTAAAAGGACTTCAGATAGACTAGAGACTTGTCATTTGTTTTATGATTTATGTAAGTAATTATGGAGCATGATGGAATAATGTGAAGTGGGGAGGAATGTCCCAAACCTACCAGCAGCTATGTTGGAAGAGAAAAGCCCTGTTGTTTCCAAAGAGCCAGCAGAAACATGGGATATTTCTCGATGTCCCTGTATTCACTAATTAGACTAGAAAGAAGATTATGTTTAATTAATGTCATTCTTTTTAAGATTGCCCACAGAATCTCTAGTTATGCTTAACCTTCTCCTTTTTGCTATTGCTTGCTCTCTTGCTTTTGTTTCAGCGATTCCTGCTGTTGCAGAAGCACTTTACCTGTCAAGCCACAGGCGGCTGCTTATCCTCACAGATCTTCATGATGGCCAGCAGCTACTTCTGCAAATTGGAGTATCCTTGACTTGAAAGGCAAATACCATCCCCTGGCATCAAAGTAACAGATTAGTGGCCAGAATTTTCTGGTGCATCATTAACAAAAAAATTACAGCTGTCACGAGAAACAGAACACCATTTTTACTTGCTGGTTGTCAACATTGCTCATTCATTTGCGACTTCCAATTGCTTCATCAAGGAGAAATAGCTTTTAAGGAAGCAGCAACCTTCCCCTTATCCCTGCAAAGCTACTTTGAAAACAAACAGAGATTTTTCAGTTGTGGCTTAGTCTTCTCCAATAATCATTGTGACTCTTGTGGTTCACCTTCAAAACACTTCTTGCACATTCTCCTCCTTCCACTCCCAAACCAAAATTAGTGCAGCAATTCAGCAATGTGTTGCAGGAGGAAGATTTTCAAGCAAACAGGGTGGCCACCACAGACAATTTTAGGGATTCAGACTTGGGGATTATACTTAACTAATGAAAAAGGCTAGAGCGAGGCTTTGACACAGCTGGGAAGGCAGCTATCACTAACATGACTATTGCTGCTCCACACTGGCACTGGACACCCCTTGCTCTGACTGTGGCACCAGAGAGCCATCAGAGAACAGCACTGTCCAGTCACTGCCCATTTGGTAAGTGGCCATTTTTGTAACGATGACCCACAGGTGGACATTTTGACCTCAGGTCAATAGCCACAGCCCTACCTGATACGGGAGAAATTAGACCTAAATTGGCTGCGATTTGGGAGATAGGGAGTTTGTTCTTATCCAACTGCTGAATTAAACTTCCTAGAAAGCCTGCTGTGACACAGCAGGACAGGATGTGAAGGGCTTATTTCTTGACAGAGCTAACCAGGAAGGCTTCTAGGGAGCCCAGATGGTGCTCTTCAACAAATGAGCCTCAGAAAACCTCAGCTAAGGAAACAGAATGGGAATGAGCTAGTTCAGCAATGGGATAACTAGTCAGAGCAGTTCTGGGGCTCCAGAGAAAGCATGTGGCCAAACAGATGGTCCTAGGCAAAGTAGCTTGAGAGGTTTCCACCTCTCAGGAGTGTGAATTCTTTGCTGCATTTACTTCAGTTTTACAAAAGCCCTGTTTATTGGTCTCTGTGTGTAATGCAGATGGTAAGTAAGCTTAGATTAATACTGGACATGTCATATTTCTGGTGTTCCATTTAGCTGGCTGGTTTTCACTGCCATGAGTGAGAAAACAACAAACCATAGGGCCTCAGAGAAACTGAGAAGATGGGTCCTACAACCTGTGTGAGTAGATGTTTTGTGGAGTTCAGGGAGGGAATTTAGAAAGCTTCCCACGGTCTGATCCAGTGTTCACAGGAGTCCGTGAAGCACAGCATAATATTTGGTTTTGCTGTGATTTATTTAATATAAGGAAGCTTTTTTCTTCCCTTATGAATAAAGGAGGAATTCAGGGGCTTTTATGTCCCCCAGTTAAATGAATCTGGGAAGTACTATCATAAAAAAAAAACATTATGAAGCACTCGAGTAGCTTGTAAATACTGAGGGTTTTATTTCCACTTCACATGGTCTCAAACAGACTCTTAAACAAGACCAGTTACAATTTAGTATGCCCAGAGATTTCCATGGTTTTTCCAAAACAAAGGAAGTTCTCAGTAAACGCTGTACATAGCCAGTTGAACTGCTAACAATAATTTAAAAACTCTTTTTTGTATAGTCAATGCAAGAATACCAACAATAAAAGTACAGTACAGGTAAATTCACAACAATATTACAGTGAAACAGATTGACTCACATTTATGTGATGGTACAGTAGCAGTATGTACATGCACTAAAGTGCGAGGACCCAGAGGCATGCAAGTCAAGTATTGTAGGTGTATTTTACAGCTAACTCTGTAAGACTTTCTGAGGCATTCTTTTCTTTTTTTTTTTTTTACACATTTACTTGTGTTTACCTGTATTCCCCTCCATCTCAATTAATTACAAGTCTAGTGAACGAGCTTAATGGCTTTCTTCACTACTTAAAAGGTATCGCTTCAGAGATTTGAAGCATCTTTAAGAACCTTACCTTTAAAAACCGATAACACTGACATTAAAATAGAATAAAATTAACTTAAGACTCTAGTTTTACATGAAATTAAAAAAAAAAACCAACCCAA
Organism: Vidua macroura; assembly: GCF_024509145.1. Taxonomy (NCBI): domain Eukaryota; kingdom Metazoa; phylum Chordata; class Aves; order Passeriformes; family Viduidae; genus Vidua; species Vidua macroura. The sequence continues at coordinate 103,178,586 of NC_071571.1, forward strand.
AATACCCAAAACTAAAACTGAAAATGTAACAGTGCAAATATAACCAAAAGGCAGTCAGTATTTGGAGAGAGCGCGAGCACGTATTCAAATTCCCTTAAAACTTAATTTACATTTTATTTTAAATCTTACTTTTATATCATTTTAACCCTTTTTTTTTTGTTGTTTTTGTTAATATTCTGTATGTAGAAAAGATGGAGACAAAAATAGTTCTCTCAGCTATGAAAAAAATTAAGTTATTACAGGCACATTAACTGTTTCATTCTAGAAACACCTCTGTTTCCCAGGTTGCACATTCAGCAGCTGTGTCTGAGAACATTCTTTGACCTCTCCAAGCGGACCTCCCTCCTTCATGGCAGAGACGGCTGGCGGGCGACCTGGCGGAGGCGAGTGGTGGCCCGCCCTGTTCCCGTGCGGAGTCAGGCCGGCTCGCCTCCCTGACTGGGGCTCTCTGCCAGCAGCTCCTTGCTTCCACACTCCTCTGAGGAAGTCAGGTCTCCGGTGGACTGCGACTGTGAGGCAGTAGGGGAATGTGAGGCCCATCGTGACGGTGGGCGCCGGTTCGCTGGTCTCTCTGGCCGGGAGAAGCAGGGTTGGAGGGACGGGGCTAGTGCAGAACAAGGCAGTTCCTTGGCAGCCAAGAGAGCAAAACAGCGGTTAGTGACTTGCATTAGAGACCGTCGGGATGCGCGAAGAATTAAGAAACAAAACGGCCAAACTAAAGCTGAGCGTGTGTCACGGCGCGGGACAAAAGCAAGCAGCGAACACCTGGCTGCGTGAGGGCTCCAGGTATCTGCATGTGAGTCCATGATTTATGGGACAGGTAAGCAGACAATGAAAGAAAGAGGGTGAGTTGGAGTAGCTGACACACTTTCAATTGCTATTTCTCCTTGTGCTAGAAAGAGAAGATCTGAAAAGTACATTTGCATAATAATTCAGGAAAATCCACTATTCAACACTTTAACTCTTTGCTCTGACCTGGCATAAAAAGACTAGGTTTGGCATTTGCAAGACAGGTGAAAAAAATCAACCTATATCTCCTTTTTTTCTCCTTCAGAATTCAGACTTGACATGCAGGAGACTTCTTAGCACAGAATAATGACTACAGGGATAGTTATGATCTCCAGCTGTGTTAAAGATGAGGCTTACCTACAGACTTCATTTTCTGGAACACTACTTCTAATTGCCAGCTGCTGAAGCCTGAATTACAGGATTCAGAGGTAGTCTACGTTAAAGGCAACATTCACAGAAATGGAAGAAATTGGAAATTTTATTCCTTCACCAAGTTTCCACTGTTCTGGCTTGGTTAGCTTGCCTTTGCAATTAGAAACAGTATGCAGTTGTGATTTTTCACCCTGGCACTAAGTTGGTAATGCCTTTAATATTCACAGACTTTGCTCAAAGTACAGTTGCACTTTCTGCCTTACTCTGAATGCTCCCTACATCAAGATAAGGGACTGTGGAAGCAAGTCTGTCTCATAGGGCCAAAGCCAAACTTCTGAATTTCACTGCATACTTGGAAATTTATAAAAGCCAGTCAGAGCAGTTTCCCAGCATCTAGCAATGTGTACACCAAGCAGCAGTCACTGGAATGTACAGGGGAGTTCAATAAAAACCAAAGTCAGAATGCAAACCGGTAATAAATGAAGAGAGAGACCAGAAGTGATACAATGCAAAGGAAAAGCTGTGGCACAGTAAAACACAGGGATACCAAGGCAGCAGGGAGGCCAGGATTCAGCACACTGTTTCCCATGGAGAAGGAGAATAGTGACTAAGGGTGGAGAACATTGGAACAGGTAACATGATGTGATTGACAGTGAACAAACAAGGTGATACGACATTGAACTTCTCAATTGCAGTGGAAGACCAAACAAGAATGTCATAGGACAGAAAGACCAATTTTGAAGACATAGAGCTGAGGTATGAGAAACGGAGCTGCTGACACCTGTTTTGGAGAGAGTGCATTGTTGGACTCAGGGAAGCCTCAGTGAAAGGTCAGTTCCGGTGTTTTGGGCAGCATGCAGCCAATGGGGTGACCTACAGCTGCACACCAGTGCTTGAGAAAGAGCTATGGCCAGCTGCCCTCAGCACTTGCAGAGCACCTCAGCCTGCACCCCCTCCTCTCTGCATCCTCACCCCCCACCCCATCTCTGTGCCATAAACCTCACAACCCTTGCTAAAACAGCAGTAAGGCTGAAATAGAAATTGGTGCTAACAAAAAGATTGAGTGTGTGTCCTTACTTCACCTTATCCCATTGTGCCTGGGGCAGCATATGGTCTGTGAAAGCTGCCACTAGACTCAGATTTGTTAAGAGAAATCCATCTGTGCAGCAACAGTCATGGGCAGCACAACACAGTGAATTGAGGCTATGAGATTTGCGGGTTTTGTCTTAGCCTCTTTCAAAAAGGAGGCTTAAAATGATATCTTTATAGTGCTGCTTGCTCCTGGATGCTTTATCCTAGTTTCAGAGCAGTAAATCAGAGTTAGCACAGAGATAACAAAATTTATTTCCACTGCTGCCTCCCCGTTCAAAAGCCTCTCTCCAGCACGCCTGCAGATGTTGGTCAGCTTTTACCAAACAGCAAGGTTAAGCGCATCTTATCTGTGATGTACACATGCCCAGCAACACACAAGGCTGTGCTGGTGATGCATGTTGCCCCAGGGCCAAAAGTGACTGGCAGCAAAATCTTATAAAGTGCTGGCTGCTGAGTCAGTCACCCCTCTGCTGCAGCGTGGAAATCCAAGAAACTCTGCAGAATGGAGAGCTTACTACATGTAGCTGTCATAGCTAGAAATGTTTTTTTAAAAAATAGATAACCTGTGGGTAGTTTAGTTTGGTAGTTGCTCAGAGGTGTAGGTGGATAGGCAGCATTTCTTAGCCTGAACACAGAAAATGGGAAAGATTAATTCAGCTTCAGTTTCTAGCTATTTCCTAAAACAGGCTGTCAGCCACCATGGCTATGTCTATATTAATAAATAAAGAAAACAGTTTTCTCTTCTCTCTGAGGCAGAATGGATGGTCACAACTTATGTCTGCACAGTGTCTTCCCTCTACTGTGGCAGCCGCAGCCACTGGACAGAACTGGGCCCAGAACTGCTTAATGAGCAAAGGTGACTTTAACCTTTAGCCCCAGGCTGGTGCTGAAGCCCCTTCTCAGCCCTCTCCACCTGCTGCTGTAGCCAGAACTAGAGGGAAGGCATTCTGGGGCAGTCAGAAGCCCTGTGGAGTGCTGTGCATTTGTCAGAAAAAAAAAAAGAAAAAAAGTTTGTCACAAATCTGAATCCCTCCCCAGCATTTTTGCACACCTTTGTGTCGGTCTTAAATTTTGCCACTTTTAAAAAGCTTAGCAAAAAACCCCAACAGCACAAATTTTGACTTAATGTGACCTCTTCCCAGCCTGTGCTGCTGCAGGACACAGCAGATGAGCTCCCATCCTGAGCTCTTCCTGATTGCCACATACAAAGAATCCCACAGGGATGTCAGGTGCGTGCCGATACCTCTGGAGTTGTGGTCATTTATTTCCCTCTGTTAACCCACATGTTCAAGAATGACCGCCTTCGTAAAGCTCTGGAAACAAGGTAGAAAGGACTTACAGCAGTGAGGCAGGCAGGGTTAGAGTCCCCAGGGGGTAGTTAATAAGACAGTTTGGTTCTGGACAGAACAGACAGAAAAGAAAAAGAAAGCAAGTAGGTTGGAAAGAACTGTTTTAATTGATTATTTTTTTAAAGTGAAGATTTCATGTCTGCAAGGAAGAAGTCTCCCGATGTTACTACTCATTCAGATCATGTTACCAGTGTTATCACAGGGAAACTAATAATCAAAATTAAAAGCCAAGCCACTGGAAGAAAAAGACTTAGAAAGAAAGGAAGCAAACAAACCAACCTTTTACAATCCTAGCACAGTTTCAAAAGTGGACATAGCAATAAACAAACCAAACATTTCTACTCAGCAGAGAAAGATATCTGTTTTTCTTTGCCAACCTTGATTGGGGCTAGGGAAAAACCACATTACTATGAGAGGAATAAAGCTGTATTTTTTTCCCCTTCATTTGATTTCAAGAGAGAGTTTCTGCTTAGGAAATCTTTAACAAGCAAGAAAATGGTTGTTATTGTTTGTTGCATACACTTCTATTGCTCAGGTTTCATGACAACTCTTTGCCTCACCTTTCTCTGTTGTTTCTCTTCAGCAGTGATGCTGGATGGGAAACTCAAGCTTAACCAAAAGCCCTTTAATTCTGTCAACACCTTCCCAGATTTTCAACATTCCCTATCCCATGCTGAATGGTTCAGTGACAAGCCTGTGGAAATTGCTTTGCCTTGGCGAGCAGAGGATGCAGCACCTGCTCTCTCATCTGTGGGTCTGTGTGGATGGTCCTTTCACAGTGTTGTCTCCAGAAATGAGTCTGACTCCCAGTCCAGGACTCTTGTGTAACCTCCATGATCTACACCCTTGCTAGTCATAAAAGCAAAAATGTTTCTAAAGCTCTTACATTGTTAGTTAGGTAATGCTAATCTGCATTTTTAATAATAAAATGTATAAATCCTACAATATGCACCTAAGATAGGGGTTTTGTGAATTAGCAGGATATGACACTAGTAGGCCACACTATGTGGATATGAATTTGCCTGTAAGCAGCTCTGGGAAAGTCAGAAAACACAAAGTTATTGCTGCTCTATATGCATATGCACTCACATGCACATGCACATGTACATAAATAGATAAATATATGAACTAGATTTCATATTTGCAGCAGGAATAAAGAAGGAAATTATGTAACTAAACAAGTCAGAAGCTCAAATTGAGGAAAAGTCACCAACAGGTGCTGCATGCAAGTTTAAAAGTCATTAATATGCTATGGCTGCAGAACCCAGAAGGCGTTTGGTGGTAAGAAGGGCACTTGACTTGGCCAGAAACCAACAGGTCAGAGGGAAGCAGAGCAGGAATCTACAGGAGGGTGGAAGCATTGTGTCAGTGCTGCCCCAAGCACAAACCTGCCTCCTTCAAGATCATAATTCCCTGCACAGCTGTGTCTGGCTTTGTACAAAATGTGCTAAGAGACTTTGTACAAAGTGTAATTTGTGGGGTCAGGGTAATCCACAAATAACTCAAGGCACCTGCAGAGTCTAAACTTATTTGTGGGTGGATTTTTTTCAGCAGCAAACCCATGCTTCCCTTGAGTACATTTTCCAGACCACCATCTCAGGAAAAGCTACGCTCATTGCGTGAATGCCCACCAGTTTCCTTTTCAATCCACATTCCTTAGAAATGTTAGGAGCAGCCAAAGAACAAAACCTGTGCATCTAGACTACAGTCATAACAGCCATGTAGGAGTTACAAGGAGAAACAAGTCTTAGCTCTAGGGCTCATAACTCAAAAAAAATAGGCAAAAGATACTGAGAATTCACAAAAAGGAGCAATTTTCTGCCAGTTTGATGGTCAATGAGTTTTTGCTAAATAGCATTGACCCAAATGTCTCTGTGCATCAAACTCAGGTACTGTTGCTAGTTTGCGTTTTGCCAACAGGAAGTTGTGATGATGTGGGATGACATCCATCTATTTATATTTGAAATCTACTGAGGCAGTTAAAAGATACAGGAGGAAATTGAGAGTTTCCAGAGCTACCTTGAAGGCAAAGCTGAACTGAACTTTTTAGAGTACAACAGACTTCCTAATACAGACAAGTAGTGTATTCCCAGTATTTCAAACTAAGGACAAAATACAGAGATGGCTGGAAAATGTCAAATAAATGAGGCTGCTTCCCACCTTTATTAACTCTGAGGTTTGTGCATGAAGACCACTTTCACGCACTAGTATTTATAATTGCATGTGGTTTCTTTTCTTTTCCTTTTTTAATTGAAAAAACTTCCCTGCTTATATCTGTTTAAACTGCACATATGAATAAATCCTTAGGTTTGGATTGTCTGTTAGGAAAAAAAGATCACATCCTCTGAGCAATACCTACAAAAAAGGAACTGAGAACCACCCACTAGGGCAAGGCGAACTGCAGAACAAAGGTTTTGGCACTCAGGTCCCCAGAAATCCTTCATGCCAAATGTTGACTTAGAAAGAGGTGTTTGAATCTTCCCTTTTGAGGTATCTGAGGCAGGGGTAGTAGGAGTCTGCCCAGCAAAGGCAAGGTGGATGTATGGGGTGTGCAGGGGTGCATGGGGTGTGCAGAAGTCAAGGAGCTGCTTCCCTGGAGCCAGGGCTCACCACAAGACTAGGATGCTGAAGGGGCAGCACAGGGCAGAGAGGATGAGGAGCGCTTGCCTCTGCCCTGGGGACTGTCACCAACCAGCAGTACACACCCCTTTTCATGGCTGTACCAGAAAGGCAACATATGCTTGTAAGAGCTGGGCATAATTCAGCTTTTCTGGGCTTCTTAAGAGTAAGACTCTCAAGTGCTCCTAAAGGTTCACCAGAAACAGGAGGTTTAAATACCGGTAACTGAAAGCTTTCATCCATCATTACACCTTCTATTTTTGTTGATTGCTGTTGCACCTGAGACTGACCCTCAACATCTGGGCACACTTGCTGAGACAGATGATGACTTGACAAAATACCAGCAAGGAGTTCTTAAACACTAAATAGGTATGCGTCTAGATTAGTTGATTACGTGTGTATTTTTTGATTTTTGTTATTTTTGTGAGGCAGCAGCAGCCAGTACCAAACATCATGCCATTCAATCACATTCACAGCCCTGAACCAAACTTAATCAGATACATTCAGGAAAGATATGCTGAAGGCCCTGAAGTTTTGCTCCAGGGTTCTGTAGAGACTATTTTTCACACAAACTTGTTAAGACCCATTCTTGTGTAGGAGAAAGAATCTACCTTTCCATCCAGCATAAAAATTTGTTCAAACCTAGTGTCCCCAGAGCATCTGTAGCATGTGGTGTGTTTTGTGACAGAAAACCTTATCCCAGCTGTTCAGGGAAAAAGCATTTTTTATCCCATAAAGGATAAAACTGTTCTGATGCTTTCAAGCCAAATAAGCTGCCAGGATAGAAATTCAATTCTTTCATGCATTCTTCAGTGACTAATCCAAAGTTTCATGACTGGAAATTGCTGGTGGTACCAGGACAGGATTAGGATATTCACTGTAAATATTCAGTAGGACTGCAAGAGATCTCATAACACATTTGCTCAAAGAAGAGTGCACTTAGCTATAGGAGGAAAAACAAGCAAATTCATTACCTCTATGGACCCTGGATCTACTTTGACAATTTCTCCTGTGCTGTTGTCATTGCTAAGATTTGGTGGGCTGTGTGAAGGTAGCCTTCTCTCTTCCTTTAAGGCATGCTCCAAAAGTTTCTTATTCAAGATCCTGGCAGCATTTTCTGCAAGTGTGTACCCTGGAGGAGCAGATAAGTCCTGCCTAATACTTGTCACCTCAGATCCTTCTTCCTTTTGTGTCTCTGTCCCCAGACGGAGAGGACTGGGTGATCTGCCACGGGCATTTGTACATGGCTCCTGCAATGTGCCCAGTTCTGGTCTGGGTTCTGCTGACCTGGACCGGCTGCCAGATCTGGGGCATTTTTGGAAGGTCTCATGAAAGATGGGGCTATGGTCAATGATGTTGAACAAACTGGACAGGCCATCGTTGATAGTGGTGTGGACAGGACTCTCCCGTGTGGTAGTTGATCGAGCCCAAGCAGACTCACTGAATCCTTTCTGAGGTGTGCCAGGCAAAGTCCGGTTATTTGGCTGGTCTGATTTGGGAAGGACTTTTCTTTGCAGCTTTGGAGAGCCGTATTTGGGGGAGCAGCATGTACGTTCAAACTTAGCCTGGACCTTTTCAATGACGGGGGTCACCTGCCTGCTTCTTAGGCTTCTGGATGGTGAAGAGACAGGCGTGGACCCCCCCTTTGGTGTCAGACACTTGTGTGGACTGCTGGTGATACTGCGTAGGGTTTCTGTCTGCAAGCCGACGCTGATGGTCTGGGTGGTCTGCGTCCCCGTCGTTCTCATGCCGTTGGTTTGGCACGCCGTGTCCTTAAACTGAGGCTCTGTGGAGTTGGAGCGTATTGCGTTCCGGACAGAGAAAGCGACCTCCTTCATGTCATCACTCATGTTTTTGGACATCTCCAAGCTGTGCAAGGGTGAGGCAAAGCCCACAGTAGTGCAAATAGGACGCTCAATGGGATGAAGACCGTTCTCCAGAAAATCTTTATGGTGTTTGGCCAGGTCACAAGACCACCTTCCAAACATATCCGAGGAAGCACCTTTTGTCTCAGTGACATTCCCCATAGCTTTGGTCACAGAAAACAGGAAGTCTGGCTCAGCCTGGTTTTTCCCTTCACTGCCAGCTATCACTGAGTTATCGAACCTACGGACAACCGGTGGGCTGTGAAATACCCGCACTCCCATTTTGTCATTTACACTGTGACTCCTCGTTGGCTGCTTCTGGCAGTGCTCTGGGCTGGTCATGGTGTTGGTGGTCATAGTGACACTGGTGGTGAGGTACCATGAGGATGCCTGAAATGGATCTGAAGCAGGATCATTCCCGGCTTTTCCAGTTTCTGTCCTTTCTGCCCAGCCCTCTGCAGGCTTCTCAGCTGCCCCACCATGGTTCCTGGTATTACTGTAATCCCAGTTTTTGTTGAACTCCTCAATGTATTTCAGATCATCAGGAGACAAGGGAGGTGTTATATCATCTTTGCTGCCAGATGAAGGTAAATTTTTTTCTGGTAGAAATGGAGAAATATCCATCAAGCGCTGAAATTCGGACATGGAAGAAACGGACATTGCCCTGGAGAGAGGAACACAAGAGAGTCACTCATGTGCCTGGAAATTGTTGCAGAGTAACTTATTTTCACCAGCAAACTCTGGAAACCCAACTTTCACCATCTCCTTACATATAAAACCACTTCAATCATTGAATCATAGACTGTCCTGAGTTGGAAGGGACCCACAAGGATCATCCAAGTCTAACTTTTGGCCCTGCACAGGATACCCCAAAAATGACACCATTTGCCTGAGAGAATTGTCCAAACACTCCCTGAACTCTGGCAGGCTTGATACCATGACCACTTCCCTGGGGAGCCTGTTCCAGTGCTCAAGTACCCTCTGTGTGAAAAACTTTTTCCTACTTTTCCTTCCTTTAGCCCTTTCTTTCATTTAAGTCCCCTTTTATTATCTTTGATAGAGCTGTGAACACAAACATCTGTGATGTGCCATTAAAAGTACCAAATGGTTTATTAGAGGTTCTTGATTTACTGCTTTCTCATGGATAACTGCTAGGCAAATATCTGTAATGTGGAGCAGTAGGATGCATCTCAGAATTATACCGTTCACAGGAAATGAGTGTTTGTGACAATACTTTTTAAAGCAAGTGTAGAGTATTTCTGACCTGCTGGCAAATCATCAAGTCCATCCTCACTCCTTGCGACTGCCCAGACTGTACAGCTCGTGTGCAGTGATGTGGGACATCCAGCAGAAATACTGCTACATTGAACTGACTTTGTGAGTTGAGCTCATGCTGGAATTTAACCAAGGGAACCTCTCTAAGTGATAATACTGAGTCCTTTGCTCTCCTGCTTTTTACACATTTTTACAATTCACAGGCATTAAGAAAAAAAAATTGAATGGGACTAAATAAAAATGTAAATGAGTGTAGTTATCAGAGTTGGTTCAATGAGGTAACTCATTGAGAAGTCAGCAAGCAGTGGTTTTCATGGATCAGTGATTCAAAGGATACAACCAAGTCACATTGTGAGTTTTTAATCAAGAGCTCCTGCTGCAGTTTCGGTGTGTCTTTGTTAGGGATTCAGGTGAGTATGGTTTCTAAATGGTTCTCCTAGTAAAATGTGCTGGTTTGCATCAGGAGAGCAATCTCAGAGAACACAGGTTTCACTCCATTGGGATGAAAATGAACTGGAAGATGTTCTCCAGAAGCACAACTAATGCATTCTAGGGTTTGGTGGGGATTCAACCCATGGGATAAGACCAGAACCAGTCCAAAGCAAAATATCCCTGACATGCAGCAGCACATCATGTCCTCAGCACCAAGTGTTTTCCTTTACATATGGATGTCTGCAGTGCATACTGCAGTGTTTGCTAAGGCAGGAGTAGATTTCACGGTAAGCTGCAGCTTCATGCACTTTCACAGAGTTTGTGCGTGACAGCTAAATGTGGCACAAGTTAATCAGAGTAGAACTGAAGCATATTGAGACAAATTAATCCCTGGGTGAACCCATTAATCTGGCTTGCAGGCTGTTTACGAGGTGGCATGGCTGTGTCCTGGGCCTGTAGCTTGGGTGCAGAGAGTTATACCTCCAGCAGTTGAGTATTTGCTGGGCTTTCCACTGCAAGTTTTACTCACCTTTGAAGATTTCCTTTGTGTGTTTCTTCCTCCTGAATGAAAACAGAAACAAGCAGGATAAGTTATTTCTAAAGGTGTTGGTAGCATTAGCTTATGGGTATTTTGTCATTCACTTCCTATTAGTTGCACCAGGTATGTTTGTCTCTAAAAAGTCTCTGATTTTCTCTCTGATATAGATTCTTAAAGTGCCAGTGGGAATATTCTTCACTTTGTACCTAGGCAGGAGAGTGGGCAATCCCATCAGGATAACACACTGCACAGGTAAAGCCTGTATGCCACATCTACAACAGCTTTGAACTTTTATATTCCCATGCAATCACAAATAGATGTAGGACAAAAAAGGCTTTTTTTCCTACAATATATTGTTTCAGACTATGTATTTTTGAGTGACTTTTTTCTGTGGAGGCAACCTACTTTGTGCTAGAAGCCTAGCTGTGCTGAAATAAAAGATAAATTGAGTTCTTTTGACATAATATTTCATTATACATTTTCTAGGAACCAACAAGTGGCACCAGTTAAAATTCCTTAAGCTTGATATATTAAATGTGTGGGAAGACTTGCTTGTTTCGTAGATGGAATACCTACAGCTTGCTAACAGCATTAAGATGTTTTTATTTCCCAGTTATTTCCCTGTGACAATTCCCCTAATGAGTTGGGGTTTTAAATAGCTACTTCTGAAGCATTTGCTCTACAGTTATTCTAACTGTTTACTTATATTTCTAAGTAAACTTCAGGGAATGAAAATAGGATCGGGGGGAAAAAAAAGAGCATTGGTAGTGTACATATTTTATTTGACCTTGTGAAATCAAGAACATCACCAAAAGTCCATTTCAAACTGTGACTGTTTAAAAACAGCACTGCTTAACTCAGCAAATACCTTTCTGGTATTTATCCCGGGTCAGGGAAAAAAATAGTAGGAAACTGATCCTCCTTGCATTCACTGTGGTATAATTCTGGAATAACGTCGGTGGCTTCAGTGGAGTTACTGCAGGTCAGTAAATCTGACCTAACTGAATGCATAATCAGGGTGAAGGCTGGATTGACTTCTACTGCAGTTAGTACCAGAAAGAAAATAAGTGAAAGGTAGAGTCAGCAAGCTGCAGTTGCCTCTGTGCATCCTCAGTTAAGCTACTCATTAAACTCCAATCAGTCTTGCTTCAACAAACCCTCTGAGGGAAAATGACTTTGCCCAGGTTTCCCTAAAATATGCTTTGAAGGAAAGAAGCTATGCAAATATCACCAAGGACAAATTTTGCTGCCCACCCTTTTGTTAATGATGGTAATATCTGAAAAACAGAAAAGGGAAGAGATTTTCTCTGAAAATCAGACTGAATTTGAAGGAATGGGAACAGCAATCAAAATTAAGCACAAAACTTAGTTCCCTGATAGTGTTACCAACATTCTTCGCTGAGCACTTGGACATGTATGAAAAAAAGGCTAAGAAATAATAAATATGGGGTCCCACACTGCCAGCAATACACTTATGGCACTGAGGGAAGAAAATCTAACTGGAACACATAGCTACTACAGCTATGTAAAAAGGGCAGTCACATTTCTTGTCTCTGTTAATTTTTTTTTCTCTTCTTCCTCTCGAAGAATTTGATTTCTCAATCCTTTAGTTTTGTATCAGCATTTGGGGATGGGGACGCTTGGTTTCACTCAGAAACAATGTACACAATCTGTGAAGATCTGGAACTGATGAAAATAAGTCTGCCACGGTGGAGGACACAGACTTCATTCACCATTTCCTGCTGTCATCTTTTAGCACTGTGTTTTATATCTTTATAGCTTTATGGTGTGACTTCAGGGTAGGTACTTTGCTGATAAATAACTTTATTTTTTTTAACATCTCACTTACTCATGCTGATCTGTTTAGAAAGCAACCACAGCAGAACAATCAGAAGTGCCTCTCTACAGCACTTGCTGCTTTACTAACAAAGTAAAGCCCATGTTTCTTCATAAATATGTATCTACTTACAATTGGAAAAGATTTAAGACCTTCTAAGCCAATATGTGGTGTCAAATATAGTTCTCATACATAACATGAGTGGCCACAAGATGAAGCAATCTTTGGGACCTTCAGGTTGGCTCCCAGTTTCTCAGGTGACTGACACTGGTCTAATCAGCTTATAAGAAGGAATAAAAACTTGTCATCATTTTTAATTTACTACTGGGTAACTGTAAGCAGTGCCTGTGACACAATATCTCATTTCCTTCAGCAGGGAAGCTGTATTGATTCTGACAGAAGAGATAACATGACAGCATGATAAAATGTAGAAGAGCTCATACTTCTGTTAGTCCAGTCAAGAATTTCTCCCGCTCCAGGTGCCGAGAGCGATGCTCATCAGGCTCGTCGGGGGAGTCGAGGGACAGTGATTCCAGGAAGAGGTTTTCCGTGGCACTGCACCGGTCGCTCTCCTTCAGCTTGGACAGCGACCGCTCGTCAAACTGAATGGTGTCAGAATCAGAGTAGGACCTGGGCCCCATGGAACGGGGCACGCGGAGGTTCCCCTGCGGCGTAAACGGCCGCCGGCTGCTCTCGTTCTGGTCACACATCAAACCACCTCCTCTCCGTGGGCTCGCTTCTTTCTGGAGCTGGAGACAAGGCAGATTAAAAGGAACAGCAATTACTTCTGCAGTGTATGGCATTTGGCAGAACTCGTCCTTCTCCAGGAGCAAGGCACCCATGCCCTGGGGATTACAGCCCTGCCCCAGGGGTGCACCTCCAAGGGACACTGGCCTTGCTCTACTGGTCGTTCCACAAAGAAAGACTTCTCTAGAACTTTGATGCTATTACTCATGGGATTTTGAGTGACTAAATGTGTATATGCACAGTTTTGCTTATTTACATCTAGATGTATACATATATACACACTGAGTATATATGTGTATACAAAATAATGCATCTGTCTTTAATCTGGTTTTTAAAGAAACCAATCAACATAGACTGTTATTTAAAAGCAATCTTGATAGCAGTACAAGTAGAAGCTGATGGAAGGCCGAGCGAATTGCCTTCTCATCAAAACAAAGACATTTTTCTTCTGGTCAGCAACACAAAGGCTGTGCTTTTATGTATATCACTTGTTTCCAGAGGTGGAAAATTATGCTTAAAAAAACCCAAAAGCTTTGTTTTATAAATGGCCTAGCCTGAATGCATGTCTGGAAAATTGAGTATTTGTACAGAACAGCATTGTCAAAGGGATGAATTAGGCATGCAAAACATGTTCAAAGAAAATGTGTATTTACAGAAGGGGCATCAAAGCCATTAGCTCTATGCTTTTCAAAAGCTGGTGAATAGAGGGCAAACCATCAGTGAAATTACCAATATTAAAATTAGATTATGTGATCAATTTCTCTTTTAATTGTAAATGCAACAGGATGGATGAAGTAAGTGATAATTTCAAACATGATAAATGACTGCAGGAATCTGATAAGAACTCTGATGTTTTGCTAGAGCAGCATGTTAAGATTAATGACAATAAACTGAAAATGCAAGTCATTCACTAGGGCCCTGGAAACTGAGAACCTACAAAAGATATTTTTCTTGCTGATTGTGTTTGGAAAAATAAGCAGACATTGTAGTGCCTAATTTAGACCAAACCATTTTAGGTCCCAAATGAATATAAATGTACACTTGAGCTGAAAACAGTGAGATTTTTTTCTTGATTCAGGTCTACAAAAAGGGAAATGCATCTTCAGTGTTTTGTTCATGATGTACAAAATCTGAAACAGTTTCATTAAAAAGAGGTGTCCTGTAAAGGAAGGGGCTGGAAGGTATATATCAAGAGATCCTGGAGGCCATTCCTGAGCATATGGGCAAGATTCAAAGGAAGGAGAAATGGTAATTACATGCTTTCTTTATAGATAGCTCCAATTGCAAGCCCTTCAGACTTTTAGGGATCTTATAAGGACTATGTTCTAGAAATCTTTATGAGAAAACAGTACCAATACTTCCTTACTCCCTGAACCTCAGAGAGCTGACAGGAGAATTAAAGTGACAAATATTGTCCTAACTTTTTAATAATGGGTAATAATTTTGAGTCCCCTTGTGTTTATACCTTTAAATACACAACTTTTCATACAGGTGATCTTGTGAGTTTAAATATTTGTCAGTGTGTTCTGTGCACAATTAGCTTTAGGAGCACAGGGGAGAGAGATTTTCTATGGGAAAACGAAGTGACAGAGTACTTAAAAAGAAAAAACAACAACTGTGAGCTCTGAAGAAAGTAGGTCATCGTGTTTTTTTTCTATGCCAGCAGTATTCCCATCACCATCCAGAGCAAAGTACTTTATATATTTTATACATTGGTGTGACTTCCCTCTTATCATACATGTATTATTCAGGAGCTGTGTGAAAGCAGACTGGCATAAAGCATTAGAATGAAATGTGGCACACATGCTTCTGCTCTCTCTTGGACTTTGTTTCAAACAAACACAGTGGTGTAGTCCCCTCATCCTCTGTGTATTGCCATACATGGAATACACACACCAAAACCCTGGGGAGTAGGACTTCAGAGATATACTAATTGTTTCCATATAAAGCAGGGCATGACTGCAATCTGAGACGATATTCAACTAAAAGCTTGCAAATATTTGGAAGCTTCCTGTCACACAGGGAAATGTTTGATTATAAGCAAAGATGGAGTTATGAAGTTTTGTAGGCAGGTAGCCAAGACTTCAAATGCTATTTCTGGTCATATAGTCCTCTGAAGTTAGCTTGATATAATATTTTTTATTTCCCCTATTCATTGCCAATTCTGTGTACAACTCTGTTGGCACAGTAAATACATAGTTAAAGCCCAGAGGTTTCAGAAACATAACAAAAGAAATCAGTTCCAGCACTAGCTAAGAGCTATTTTGTAGGCTCTCCCAGGATGACACTGAGAGCACTGATGACACTGGTTATGTCAGGTTTTAAGAGAATTAAAAGCTAGGTAACATTAACAGGGATTTCTCTGTGGCTTCCTTCAATGTGCCCCATTCCCAGGGAATGGAAAAAGCAGTCTTTAACCGGGTTAAGTCCCTCAAGCTATTGAGGATATACCTAAAACCCCACAATTTATAAAAACATCAAAAATAAAATAAACACCCAAAGAGGTACCAGTTTCTGTCTATGTCCTTAGTATATTGGAAAATTTTCTGAGGGTTATTTAATTGCCATTGTGCATGAAGAATCCATAGGAGGTAGTTCGGCCACTACAGCCCAACAGTTAGAAACCAGCCCAGTCAAGCCGTGGAGAAATAAGTAAGCACCTTCTGCCACTGAACTCTGCAAGCCAGGAACTTTGCATGATGAGTTTTGCAATAAGGCTCACGGGCTCTGATGGTTTTATCTTAGGAGATGCACTACTGTGTTGCATTATAAGGGCTAGCTCAAAAAGCTGCATGAAGTACACACAAAACCCCTCAGATATATAGGAGATTAAAAAATTCAGAATATGGTTTGTTGATATTTTGAAATTTAGAAGCTCAAAAATCACCTTTCTTCGTCTATAAAACCTTCGTGTTTGGCACTGTCCTGCACTCAGACCTATACTTTTAACATTGATTTTAGAAATACCCACATGAGCATGGGATTTTCCTAAGTGCTTCTCTGTGAGTTTAATAGCCACAGCTCAAACCAAGGTTTAGTCTTGTACTCATAATATTTCCATCCTGGTGTCTTTTCTTTAACTTCTTGTTGCAGCCCTGATGTGGGAACATGAGACACAGACAATGAATCCTTTTCAAAAATTGATCATGAAGATACACTGGGCTTTCATTGATTTAAACTTGTGACGCCACTCTGTGCTTTCCTCAAGTATAATGCTCTCTAAAGAGCATGCACAAGTCATCCATTTCTGATGTCCTAAGGACAGAAAGCATTCAGTTAGTTGAGGACCGACAATTTCAGTTGTTTCTCTTGCTTTTCCTGGAATGCATGACTCAGAGCTGAACAATGGTCAGTCAAAAATGGTGTTTTAACTTCCCCTCATAAAATTTCATTTTTTTGTGTGGCTTCCAGGATGATAATAAATTCATTAGGTATTATTTGTCTCTAATACTAAGCAGATGAAAATACAGATAGGCATGAAAACAAGGGGGTAGGTATGCATTTCCCAGATTTGCAAGTGATAACAGAGGTTTGCACAAAATTCATGTGACCAATATTCTTCTGAATTTTTAGTACTGATAAATTTAGTACTGGTTGTTATCAGTCAGGGCTCTTCATGTTAACTCCTTTGCTCCTTTGCCAGAGAAAGAGAATTCAGTTGAGACTGAATAGTTGCAGCAGCTGCATCTTTGGTGGCAAATTCATGGATGAGCAGAGTCTTTCAGCAAGAAGTTGTGTACCAAACCCTGAGTAACTCTGTGGGTTGAGTGTTTTAGCACAGAGATGCACTAAAGCTTTCAAACAGAATGTGACCATGCTTGTCCAGGGTAATTGAAATGAGGAAATGATCTCTAACCTAGAGCTGATTTCTCAAAAGTGGCCTTTTATAGGAATTATGAGCATTTTCCTTTTACTCCCTTGTGTATATAAATTGTTCCGTAACATGAGAAACATTGATGTAGCCAAGGAAGCAAAATCATTCCTGTGCTGCTTCTTAATGCTGTCCCTTGAGCTTGGCCTGAGTGTAGTAATGGTACAATGGCCTCATTCTTTCAGACAGGCACTGCTCACCCAAGGTGACTCCTTACCTGACTGCTCCTTACCTGCTCTATCCGCCTGAGCAGCTCCTTCTTTTGACGGTCCCATTCTCGCCGGTCTCTATCAAGCCTGTCCAAGAGCTCCACCTTTTCCCGGTTCCAGTTCTTCTCACTGTGCTGGATTTGCCAGCGGAGGTCCATCACCACACTGTGACTGTCAGCCAGAAGCTTCTTGTGCTCCTCTCTTTCCCTTTTAAAAGCTCCCTTTGCATCCAGACCGAGACCTGTTTCTGCGGAGGTATTCTCACTCTTCCCTTCCAGCTGGCAATAAAGTCAAATGTTACTAGAATGTTAAACTTTCTGCAATAAAAACCTGTGCCTGACAATGGATTAGAGTTAAAGACCTAACTTTACAAAGATGATGGCATAATAATAGCAATTACTACATCTTAGGATCTCAATAAATGATCAAATATGTTCAGAGTGGAAAAAGTTTTAAAATCAAGACAGTGAAAACTACAGGGAATAGCTTCTCAAGCTCTACCAGTTCGTGCTCTTAAGGCACCAGTTATGATTTTCTGATGGGAATACAGGTACCAGTAATGAAGGAAACATGGAGATAAACTCTAACCTTATCATTATCTCTGAGACAATTTTCAGAACAATGTCCTCAGCTACTGCTCTGATTTTGTGCTCTTGCTCAGTGCACCTGAAACCTAAGGAGAGTGAATTCATCTTCTGAGGAGGCTTATCCACAACAACCCTCAGCAGTGGTGTTATTGTATGACTCTCCTGCCTTCCAACAAGAGAAGGTGTTAGCAGCAGCAGCAGTAGGTGCACTGAGATCATCCCCCCATCTCTGAGGTTCTGGACTCTGAACTGATTTCAAGGGCAGTTATCTGATGCCACCTTCCCTCCCTTCTTCAATTTCATGATCAGGGGTCAGCTTAAACAGCTCAGAAGAGCTGGCCCAAGGCAATAAATTCATAGGAAAACATAAGCTTCATGGTGTGTCAGGAAGTCTCTAGTTCAACCTTCTGCTTCCAGCATGGACTCTGAGGTCAGAATGGGTTGTACAGGACTTTGTTCAGACGGATCCTGAAAAATCTCCAAAGGCAGAGATTGTACAACCTCTCTAATCAAGCTGGGCCAGTGCTGGACTGTTGTCAGAGGGAAAAAGTGCTCAGCTGTTTTGTGGAAGTTCAAGTGAGTGAAGAATTTTTCCTTGGAATCTGACTTTCTGTTGACAGCTCAGTAGATGTGTGTGTGACTCAGAATGGGATATATCTCCGTCCCTTAGCTCTGCAGGTGAAATGAAGTGAAAGGCAGCAAAAACTCATTTCCACCTCTGGAGTTAATGTTGTCCTCAAAAATGAGAGGCAGCAGGTCTGCTGGGAAACATATTCCTCTAGCAAGAGAGAAAGACAACATCTTCACCTTGCCCTATGTGGAAAATAAGCCCAAACTTTCTGAGCAAAGAAATTTCAGACTGGATTCAGGAGTGATGCTTACTAGTCTCTGGAATAGCCTCCCCAAACAATTGACTGAGAGATTATTGCCTGAGTTACTTAAATTGTACTGAGCTGCAGAGAACATCCTGTTACACCCACTTGCAGTAACAGGGAAATCTTAAAAACACCGGCATCTTCTACTGCTAATTTTCAGAGTCCAGTTGTTTTCTTTCAAATGATCAAACAACCAAGCAAAAAAAAAAAAAAATTGAAAGAGCAGCATCCTCTCTTGACATCATCTTTCTCACACCTGTGTACCACATGATATGATATATGATATGATATATTATATTCCCCCTAGGCATCCTGAAGCTGGACCATTGGTCAGAGTCCTAGAGAGGGACTCCCATATCCTTAATGGGTCTCATGTCCTCAATGCAAATGCTCAAAGCATACTCAGGGTTTGGTCCCTAACACTAACTCCCTAACAAGTAACACCCATTGCCCATTAATTACCAAATGTTATATATTATTTCCAGCAGAGCAGTGGAGGTAACAAAGAGCCTGGTAAAAGCCCCAGAAGGAAGGGTGGAAACCCCTGAGCAGGAGTGGCAGCACCATCCTGGTGCCAAACACCAGCCAAAGTGTCAGCCTGGATGTTTATTGCCCATGCAAAAGCAAAGTAGGAAAGCTTGGCAGTTCTGTGGTCAGACTTTCCCTAAGTTTTCTTTGTTGCCATCTCAAGGTAAATCTGTCACCAAGATATTTTAGAAGGAGCCAAAACAGGAACTGATTTTGTTTTCTTTTTCAAGTTTTTTCATTGTTCAGAAATGCTGGCGCACTGAGAAGCAGCGGAACTAAGAATTTGAATCTTCTGGGAGAAGACTCTGCTAAAAATGAAAGCTGCCTCCTTCATTCTGGGAAAGCAGCCTGCAGTACCTGGACAGGAAAAGCAGTGCTCACATCTCAGCTCTATGTGTCACAGTGAACCTCTAAAATTTAGTAAATCCTTCTAAATGTACCACCCTTCCAACAGTGAATATTTTTATTATATTTTCCTTCTGAAGAGGAGCTCGATGATTTTTCTCAAGATCAGAATGTACTAATTCTCCCACCCCTTCCTTCTTCAATGTGTAAAATAAAAGCTTTTATGCCATCAGCTTTGGAAATAAATTCTTGTGGGTTTTTTGCTGATTTGTTTTCATGCTGCTTCAGAAACAGTACATCTCCTGTGAACTGCCATACATGACACTGGAACACCTGGCACCAGGTTTTACACAAATACTTCTAACAGTATCCCATGGCAGGTAGCAAGAACTCTCTCTTCATGGGGATGCCATCCATCACTAACCAGTGGCTTTGAATAGCTGGTTTAATATCAGTATATTGATCTGCCACTTCAGTGTTGTTGAATCACTCTTTTTTCTGCTATAAATCAAATACTGCAGTTGTTACATACCAAGGCACAGTGATGAACTAATTGTGAGCATGCCAACCACAAGACATTTTTCTCTCCAATAAATACAGACACCCACATGTCTCATTACCACAGCTGATACATCACCACCCAACTCTGCTGAGAAAATACAGCAAGAGGTTCAGTTCCTTTGTTCTCACCTACGTCATGCAGTGCCCACTGCATGGGTCCTTGTGCTAGGACAACTGGAAATCCAAGAGGCAACTCAAGCAGCAAAGCTTTGATCAGGCTTCAGGTGAGGGCTTTTAGACACCAGGATAAAATGCATGAATAAAGTCCCTTTTCAGTTTGTCATAAATGTCCTGTTTCATTAAGCACCTCAGCTGTTCTTTACAGGACTTAGGGCACGTTACCTGTTGGAGGCGACACTTGAGTTCAGTGATTTCCACCTCCCAGGCTGCCTTGTGCAGGGCATACTGCTGCTGCAGCCCCTGGCGCTCCCGCTCCTCGTCCCGCAGCTCCGAGCGGAAGTCATCCAGCAAACCCTTCAGAGCGTTCAGGAGCTTCCGGTTTTCACTTGCCTGACACAACAAAGCAGACAAAATGCTGTCATCGGATGCTGGCTTTAATCCCCAGTTTCAGTTTTTAGGATGAAAAATGACTGTGTGTCCACTGCATGGAAGAGAAAGTGCCTAGGCTAACTTTTGCACAAGAAAACTAAGAATAGCAATATCTTCTCTGTCTACAGGCTGCTCAGGAAGTGGTTGAGTCACCATCCCTGGAGGTATTTAAAAGATGTGTGGATGTGACACTTTGGGATGTGGTTTGGTGGTGGAATTGGCAGTGTTATGGTTGGACTCAATGATCTCAAAGGTCTTTTCCAACCTAAAAGATTCTATGATTCTGCTTCTCGTTAGCCCTAGTGCTGATGCTTCCTGAAAGCCAAAGATACTTAAGTTACTCTGAAAAAGGCACTGAGCATCTTTCTGGACTGAGGACATAATTAATAACTTTTTTTTTTAATACTGTAAACCAAAGCTAGAGTCTCATTCCTGAAGTTTGTTGGGTAGTTACATGTCTGTCTCACACATACAGTCATTGCTCCGTATCAAATGCCAAATATTTGTAAACTACATAGAAAGAAAGGGGATAACTTTTCAATGCTTTTTGTATTCTCAGATAAAATTGTTTTGGAAAATGCAGTGAGGCTTTGAGCTGAGTATCTCTGCTAAGGTGTTTCAGTAGTCTGTACTTCATATTCCTGCTCCACGCCAGGCAGTTGCACCAGGTTAGCTTTGCAGCAGCACCCTTCTTGGTACCAAAGGCTTGAGGGCCAGAGAGGGGCCACTTTCCCTCTTGCAGAGGGGATCAAAGAGCAAACCCCATTCATGTCTTGTTGAGAGTGTCCTGGCCATACTGAAAATGTTGTCGGAGCTCTTGTGGTAGCCAGAAGCCAAGAGTGGAGCTAAGTTAAAAGTCTAGCCCAGAGCTGACATCACGTATTCTTACTCAAATCTATTTTTTTTCCTTAGTTTTGGCATTTACCTTCTGCACATTCCCTGGGCACTTGCAAAACCTGCCATTTTAATGTTAAATATCAAAAAACATTTTCTAAATATTCATTCTGGATTAGTAAAAGAAAAGGTTTCCCACAATTTTTTGTTTGCAGTCATTGAATCAGAAAACAGAAATATATTATTATTTTTGTCCAAAATTTAAATCAAATATTCCTAATGAGCCTCTCAAACACCAGGGACAAACCAGAGATTGTATCTGATGAGTTATCCTCACTAGAAATACTTTTATGAAAATTATACTTGACTGGCAGACACAGCAAGGGGCAGAAAAATGGGAAAGCTTACTCAAAAAATTCAGTATTTAATTACCTGGTTCTCATGAATGTGTTAACTCCATTTGGAAGGCCTAACTCAAATTAGTTGTCTCCATCCTTGCATGGTAGTCTAATTGAATTATTTTTATGTTTTTTTCCCAAGTGAAGGCTTCCTGCATTCCCTCTTATCTGGTTTTTCATGAAGTAACTACATGGAGGCTTCTTTGAAGACAGTCAAGTAAACAGAAGTACACAAAAATCTAAATAATTGTCATGTTCTTTTTTCAATGGCAATACTTATTAAATTTTATGAGACAACTAAGCTGACTTCATATGCTCATCAAATTTTTGGCATCACTGAACCCACCTCACTTATTTTGTAATTGCCAGTCATACATGCCAAGATGCCTTTTTTCTTTAAAAAACAAACAAACGTGGTCTACTTTTTCCAAGCCATTTGATGCATCAGCAAAAATATGCTAGATGTAGGGAAATGACTGCAGGTGCTCACTGACTCACCTATCTGGCTGGGTTAATGAAAAGTGATGGTGTACAAGATGGGGTTTTGCAAGAAGCGCACCCACAGAAGCAGAATTAATTCCATTAACATTTAATGCCAATTAGCAGTTTCCTGCTATCCAGCAGCACTCTCCATCATGCATATAAGATCACCTACTATTCAATATGCAATGAGATTTTATGTTTCCACTATGCATTTTCATTCTACTACCTAATTAAGGCTAAATTCTCCAAACATTTCAAGCCCCTTGTGTAATAATCAGAATAAGAGCTCCTTTGAAGTTTTTGCCCTTAATGTCACAACAGGAGCTGCTGGGTATTGAACACATCAAAATCTGGTCTCATCCTCCTTGAAAACCCCGACTCCAAATGTCTGTGAAGTGCTTCCATTCAAGAACCACATTCTGTGTTTTCTGGTGTGCTGTACAAACCTTTCTCTGGCAAAGCAGTCAAAAGGCTCCACAAGAGAAATGAGACAGAAGAAAAATAAAACCAAATGACACCAAAGCAAGTTACATCTCTCATTCCCGTGCATATATTTGATAATTTTAGAGTCCTATAAAATTTGGTTTGCAAAGAAAGAAGATATGGACTAGTACATAAAGGAAACAAAAGAGCCTCACTGCAGGTTTGTAGCCCACAGTGTTGAGGGCATTTCTTATTTCTAGAAGCATTACATCAATGTCACTGTTATGAGACAAGTATCCCAGGTGCCCCCTGGCTTGCTGGGATTATAATTACCTTGCCAATATAAATCCAATTTTGGTTACATACTTTGTACTCCTGCAGAGAAGTCTCTTCTGCATGACTCTGTATTTATAGTCTGAAGCTGGAGAAGTCTGAAATTATTTTTTTCTGTTTTGCCAAACTGGAGTGACTTTGGAGAACAAAGAAAGTATTTTTGAGAGAATGTGCTCTGAAATACATTTACATCTAGCCATGCTTTAGATTTTGTTTGCAAAACAGCTTATCCAGAAGACTAAGTCCTGTAAATATACAACAAGTACTGTTATAGTCTTCCCCTTCCTTTCAGGCATGTTGCACAGCAGAAATTTGGCATGGCTGTGATTCTCTGGACAGTCTTCCATGCAAGGAGATGGCTCTTTAACACCTTAGCTGTTTCTAAAACTTAAAGCTTAGAGGAATCTCACTGATTAAGACAAGATGGTTACAAAGGCTTTATAAAAATTTAAAGACTTGTATCCACAGCTCTAGATTTATAGAAAAAACAGTTGACAACAAACAAAACCTTTATGTAGCCTCCAATGTAGGACAATGGAGCATTTACTAAGCTGAGTCAACCACAGAAACAGGAGCATCTGGTCTAGAAAAGTTTTGGACAAGAGCAGTTTGCAGTTTGGTTCTTCTTTCAATCACAATTCACTTTTCTCTGAGAATTTCCCTTGAGAATTTCACTGAAGACTTTAGCCACAGGCTGGTATTACAAGCAGCTTAGTAGAGCAGTAAATTAAAAGCACAAGGTCAGGAGCCTAAATAGCAAACCAGAACCATGTATTTTTTCTGTCTAATCGCAGATCTAGGCAAAAGATAAGCTGGATCTTGGTGCAACCTATTTCAGTATATTCAGGGCATAATGACTATTCCTTTGGGCTTTTCTCTTAGCTAAGCTTTGGAAACAAACATTATATGAGCAAAAAGAGATCTAATTCTTGACACGCCTCCCAGCAACAACACTACTGTATTGCTTTTTAATGCTTTTTCCACTGGACCACAGATAAACTCTCTACTCCTTATTCCCTTATCTTACATCATCTAACAGGCATCCCACCCTTTATACTAAACTGAAACAAAGTTCTTCCTTTATCCACAGGCTGTTCTCCTCTGCTGTGCCACCAGTCCAACTTGCTTGATTATCTCCTAAATACAAACTTCCAGCCTGGCTCTTAACCTTGCCTGACACTTTCTGCTGTGTCCTCCAGCTACCAGCCAAGGGACAATGTCATGCAGAGAAAGATGAACTGACCCCTCTCAGACTCCTGATCTACTCTGCCTCTTATCAGCTTACCTTTGTCCTCCCCTTTCTGCTCTGCCTTGCCTATATCCCTCCACACAGTGTCCAAATAAAAATCCCAGACAAGGCAGACTGGTGTATTTTTCAGCCAGCTGAGTATCTCAAATCATAGCAATATAAAATTAAAAGTTGCATGTTGAAATTATGGCCCTTGGGTTTATAATTTTTCTTAAAACAATTCCACTTTCCAGGCAGGGTAAGAAAGTCAGCAGCAGGACTGCAGTCTGAAAACACTAGCCATTAAATATTAACATTAAATGTTAAAAATAAATATGGGTAACTTCAGGTTACCATAAGGCCTTTCTTTTTTCTGACCTAGTTATCTCAGCCACTCCTAGACTAACTAAAAGTTTCATTCCTAATGCGAAGTATGTGTTGATGCATTTCATATTGGAACTTGTCAGGCAGATCCAGCAACTTTGGGCTCTTCTGGGCAGGTGCAAACCTTGGAGACTTCCAGCTGCACCAATCATTCCAAATTCCCTGTATAAACAGTGTTTTTTCTAGTTGTGGGTTTAAGGAACCTGCAGAAAACCCCTCAAAACTCTGTGTGTTTTTCAGCACAGCAGTGCTTGTGGGAAGATGTCCTAGCATGTGCAAGCAGAAAAAATAATAGTGCTTAAAATGAGAAATATTTAGCAAACTTATTCATTCTTTCAGTGTCAAAATAACAATTTTTTCTGGTTGGGGAGCAAGGAATCTGCTTTATCATGACAAGTTTATTTGGATATCATGCAATATTTATCATCATGGGGAGTACCGAAATGTGGTCAGTTCCTACGGATCAATTCTTCAAGCAAGATTAGCTGGAACTGCTGTGATGTATATAAAAATGAATTATAATCAATGTACTGCCCATTTCTGGCACCTTAACTGAGATTAATGTCTAAGCAATGATTATTTCAAAGAGTACATAATTCATTTGAATGTTCTTGGTTATTTTAAGAGCTCTATATGGAAAGTTAGCATATGACAGAGTTTGTAAAGAAACAGCATTTTGGTATATATTTATTTTACTAATTCCAGAATAAATCAGTCTACAGATGGAATGCAGTCAGATGATGTGTACAAGAGCATCTCTTGCATGGCCTTCTACAGCCTTTTACCAGCGAAGAGCTTGCTAAGAGGAAGACAGTGATGGGTCTGGATGACCAGCAAGTCAGAACCTTTCCAAATGCCAAACTAATCAAATGAATAGTAACTTGGTAGCACACTTCACAGAAAAGAATAGTTAGAGAATATCTTTTTCATAGGATAGAGACTGCCTGTTGTCTGCTGCAACACATAGGCAGTTAGTAAACATGTTGTCCATAATCATGAGAGTCTGGGGAATTCAAGATGAAGAGCTCAGATACAAAGAGACACAATCCCCAGGCCTGCAGTGACTCCAGCTAACTATTATGATCATAGGGAGTACATATTTACCTGAGAGCTGTCCCTGTGGAGCAGGCTCCCATGTCAAAGGCTTGGATAGAGAAGGGACATCAGGCATAAAGACTGAAGACTTTTTTTCCCCCTGAATTTGATTTTCACATAGAATTCTTGCTCCATTCTATTTATGATTGCAAATAAATGCATGTAACAGGCTGGTGTAATATGAATGGTTTTCATTTAAAAAAATATAAGAAATCTGTCTTTTTTTTTTTTTTTTAATTTGTATTGTTAGGATGGTTAGTATAGTAAATGTACAAAGAAAAAAACTAGGATATATGGCAGTGCTCTGACACACAGTCAGGGTACAGGAGATGCCAGAGAAAAGTTAGTATGATTTGATTTCAGGCTTTTAAAAACAAGCACAGTGACAGGAAGGAATTTTTACATTGTTTTCCCATCATCTCTAAGGGAAACATTAAATACATGTGCTAGTTTCTTAAATTATTTCAAGGAAACAAAATCACATGTTCTTGCTAAAAGCTTGACAGTAGAGTACAATAGATGTGCTCAGACAAGAGGAGCCTGTAAATTCTGCAAACCATTACATACTGATAGATGTTTCTGGGCAAACAGCCACAAGAGGAAATAGGATTTTTCACTGATAGCATCTGTCAACAGAAGAACAGTAATCACGTGGCTCATGATTAAATTTAAATATAAATATAATGGATGAAATCCACTGTAATTACTGTGTAGCTAGAAGCATTTACACAAGTATGATTCTAGGTGATTTAACACAGGAGCACAGAACTCTCTCGGAAAATTCAGAGTTTCCATTCCCAGGGCAAGATACATAAATGGTGTCGTACCTGCTTCTGCTGCTGCAGTAATTCTGCAGTCTGCAGCTGTGGTCCATGATCAGTGCTCTCTGTGGTGGGATGCTGGGAGAAATCTGTCAGTGCAAACACAACGTCCTCTTCCTCCTCCTCTCGCTCTGCATCATTTGCCTTCTGCTCAGACTGAATGCCAAAGTCTGGGAGGGCCTCAGGGTGCTCGATCTAGGATGAAATAGGGAACACAGGAAGATGCTTTTGCCATTTACCTCTGGGGCCTGAAATCTACTGAAGGACTAAGGGAAGGGACTGCATCTCTGTGGTGGCATATATTGATTTCAACTCAGGCCACAGAACTGATCTTTGGGTGATACATCACCTACTGCATATATGAACATACCACTATGCAGGCCTGTAACAGGGGATTTATGCAACTGAGATGGGTCTAATGTCACATGGTGGATATAATCTATCACACATGAATCAAGAACTGTACAAGACACTGGTGTATTGTGTGATAAAGTAATGGAGATTAGGAAGTATCCAAATCTATAATTTTATTTTCTACAAAGCATGAGCAAAACATGTCTCCAATAAAGCTGGGCTGGTAATAAATTAACCAGTCAAAAATCCAAACAGTCAAGAAATGAAAGCTTTTTAGTATTAGAAGATGAGCTAATTTACACAGAAGCAAATTAACACAGCTGAAGTAAAGTAGAAGCAAATTATTTCTAAATAGCTACTCATCTCTTGTTTCTGACTCATATTACCACCACAGATGAATCAAAGATGTTCATCCATCCTTTATCTAAGAATACAAAACATTGGAGTATTCAGCTTAAGCACACTGTGATCAGACCTGAAAGGTTACTTGTACTGCCAAATGCAGCAAACCTTGAAAAACACTAGGTATAAAAGGACCAGAAATACTGAGAAAAATTACTTTGCTGCTTACCAAATGGCTTCAGAATTGTATGAACCTGTAAAACAAATCTATTGTTCTCAAGAATTTAGTATAAAATATCAGAACGGGAAAACATTTTAGTTTTTTTTTTCTTTAGCTAAGAAGCAAATGGTAATTCTAGGTGTGCAACTCAACACTTCCTTCACAATGCATGTTGGCTGGTAACCACACCCCTGCTAAGATGTGTCAGCTTGGGGATTCCACGTTGTTATGTACTTCTGAAATTCCTGATCTTGATTTAGCCTCTACTTAGAAAAGCACCATGATGACGACTGGCGTATTGCTGCTGACGGCAACAGACGTGTGTATGGAGAAGGGGAACAAATGAGGATGATTCACCGTAAGTTCCCACATGAAGCTGTATAATTCTCCTGCCAACACAGAAACAGAGCTTCCCTCCATCTGTATTGCTGAAGGCTTTGTAAGGGACACACTGTGCACAGGATGAGAAAAACAACAGCACTCAATCCATCTAAACAGATTTGACTCCCTCACCTTGCTAATGTGCTTTTTTTTTTCAAAAATTACTCAGGAGTCATATCTTTGAGACCTAATTAATTTTTCATTTACTGTGTGAGAGTATTTCAGGACCAGCTGTTTGTACTAGTTAAGGTTTTCACTTTAAAGATGGATGATCTGTAACACATCATGCAGAATCTACTTCAGCACAAGCCAACACCAACTTTCATGTTTAATTTGAATCCCCTTTCAATATATGTGCAATTTGAAAGCTGCTGGTGCCACATCACATTTCAAGTCTACACTTAAAGAAGGGATATCCCAGTACTCATCTGGGTTTTTAAGGTAGGACAGTTACCTCTAATGTGTCTTCCCCTTCCTCCTCCATTCGCTTGCCTTGCCGCCAGTGTTTCAGTAGCCACTTCAGTTTGACATACAGGAGAAAGGTGTCCTGCTTGAAATGCCTGAGTTCCTGCTGCAGCAGATTTTTCTCCTGACTCCAGGTCTTCTCCTCCAGTTTGTTCTGCAAAGTCAAGCTCTGCACTTCCAAGTCTTTTCTCCGCAGGGTCTGCATATGCTCCTCCTCCAGCTTTAATGGAATCACAGGCAACATGTCAACAGGGGGTTGTCCTGGGGCAGTCTCCAGGACTTGTACTTCATTGGGTGAGACAAACTGAAATCTCTAATTTTCATCAGTAGTGAGCATCTATTGAGTTTGGCTCAGTAAGTTCTTCAGCAGTTATGACTGCTGAGGAAATTAGAGGATAAGCTTTCCTTAGATAACCATATGAAAGTAACCTGCTGTGGAAGTGGATATTTACTTCAAAGATGCACAAGACCTCTGAAGCTGGTTAAACATTTTACACCACTCATATTTTGCTCCCTCTCTTGATTGTATCTCTGCAGCAGGTTCCCAGCAGAGCCACCAGCCCACCCTGCTGCACATATCACACCTATTAAATGCATTTGCAGCCATTTGTACAAGGTGGGACCACAGCTGCCCTTCAGACGACCTGGAATGTTGCCTTACAACTTCCTCCCACAGGCACACGTTCAATCTGTCCACAGTTGCTATATCTCCCTATGCCTCTGGAAGGGCAACATTTCTGAAGAAAACACCTCCAGTACCTCAGACACCACTACTTATCCCTCACTCCTTGCAGTTCATACTTGGAGGCATCTGAATCATACCACAGTAAACAGTCTCATTCTGGCATGACTTTATCTGGGACACAAGCAGGAACTTAAGAGACAGGAACAGATTGCAACTCAGCATTCGACATGTCTCAGCCTTAGTACTAAAATCACCAAGAAAAGCTGATTCTTTAGAGGACATGTACAACTACACCTGTTTCAATGCAAGGCCACTTGAAATATCACTCTTTAAACATGACCTCTCCCTCAATATATAAAAATCAAACCATGGCATGACCTGCACCCAACAGAACTTGTACAAGTTAGTTGTACAATATCTCATATTGTGCATAGATGAGAAAGTGTTTCCACTTCAACCAAGCTGTGGCTTCTTCATAGATGAAGAAAATGCAGATGGAAAATGAGTACAGAGTCACTGTTTACAGGTGCCAGTTTCTATTTTCCATTCTGCAGAACAACAGCCTCTCCTTTTCCTGACCAGCTCCACAGATAAAATCTATGAAAGCCACAGTACACTTATGATCACAACAATCCAAAGCATCGGAACACGCCCTGCAACAAACAATGCTCACATAAGAATAAAGAATGTTTCAGGGATTTGGACTCCCTAGCAATAAATACTGCTAAGGAATATATGTTTGATTTTCATGACAACATTCACATGCTTCTGAAATAGGCTACCAGTCCATATGAGATAGTTTCCTAAGGACTTGCCTGCCATGTAAATGATGTGCTCCAGCATAATGCAAATTTTTAGCATCTATGCTACTATTCCTTAAAAAGTTCCCGATTAAATTGAAATTATTTACAGTAATGGCTAGCTTAAATGTGTTTAAAATGAAGCTTAAAAGTAGTCTGGAACAAAATTTGCCATAATGGCCCCAAAAAAACATACACACAAATCCTAACAACACTCATGGAGCTTGTACTCTGTTAGCACACATCAATTTGATGTCATTAAACATTCCTAAAAATGAAAAAGTAAAAGAAGGGCTGATTTTAAATTTAGTTTTTGCTTGAAGAACTAAGTACATTTGATGTTGATGACCATTCTTCCATCAAATAAAGTTATGGTTAAATACAGCAAAAATCTGAGTAATTTCCACCAGAAATCCTGGAAGATGATAAAAAAGGAACATTGTCAACAAAACTGGCATAATCTGGAAAAAAATGAAGAATCCAGAAGATGTTTTTAGTCTTCTATTTCTGCTGGCTATCAACATGAACAGCTAGCTTTGATTTTGGTGTATTTTTCATCATTTTGACAAGCTGTTATATTTCAAATCCCTGTGGTCATGAATTCTTGCAGAAGACCCTAGTGGAGGTAGATTCATAGAGTGTTATGCTTTTTCAGTGGATAGCAATTGCAAAAGAAAAGAACTTTAAGAGACTGGCATAGCTTCCAAAAAGCTTTCACAGCTGAGGCAACTAGGAAGAAAATCAATTGACTGGTTGCCTTCAAAAGCTCCAGTGGAAAGCTCCTGTGGAGATCAACTGGAAATTAAAGCTAGTTATGAGAGATACCACTTGGGCATAAAGAGATTAGTTGGCACAAGAAAAAATTCTTTACAGTATGCAACAATTATGCAGAATTTAGTCCATGAAATAAATTTAAAAAGAAAACTTTAGTTAAGAGCCAAACAGCCTGCAGAAATTAGTAACAGATTTTTTCGCTCTAAGAGCTAGAGATCACAAAACGATTGACTAATCTGTTCCAGCCTTCAAAAGAGCAGGGGGAGCTCATGTAAAAAAAAAATTATTTATTCACCAGCTATTAATAAGAAGATTGGAAGCACTGACTACTGAGAAATACAAGAATGAATGTCCTGATTTATTTCTCAGCTGTGTGCGCATAGCAACTCCTCTGACTTCAGAGAGGTGCTGGATTTTCTTTTGGCTAGGAGGAGTCAGAATAAGGTATGGAGCTGAACTGAGCTCCCTGGGATCAAATACATTTCCCCAGCTCATGGAGAGCTGAAGGGTGACAGGATTCTCCACACAGTATTTCATGACTCTACCACGATTTCCCCTGCAGAGGGAAGGACAAAATTTCTCTCCACCAAGCAGAGAAGCCAGATTCGCAGTGGCAAAATGAGCTTGAGTTTAGATTTCCCCAGATTCCAGATTCTTCATTTACTCAGATGAGGTCACACAGGCACAGCCATAAGGACACAAGTTCCCACAGTCGTGACAAACAAGGCTCACGTCACACATCATGGTCATGCGTCTCTCCCAGGTGGGTTTTGTATTTACCTGGATGATCCTTTCTGTAAACTTTTCTTGCTCCTCTCGGTGAAGTCTTGTCTCCTGCTCAAGCTGAGCCTGAAGCTCCTGTATCGATACATTCTGTACAGGTAAAACATGGGAATCCCTGAGCTGATCAGCAGGACAAAGGGAAAGGTTTAGCAGAAAATGTGTCTCAGAGGTGTAAAAAAAATGAAAAAGAAAAGAGCCGCAGGACAGACATCTGCACAACTCAAGATTATCAATAGTTAAAACCAAAGCACAGTGTGCAAATAAATAACAAAGTCCTAAATCTGTGTGGGAATTTCCTGTGTGACTTCTTCTGGAAATTAAAGCTGGAATGCTGATGTTACATATTGGATATTCTCTTCAGGCCTCTGCTCTGGGCTTGGACTTGAATAGCTGAGACTCCTGTTTGCAGGATTACATATTCGGTGGTGCATTTTTTCATCATAATCAAAGCTGTAAAATTTTAACACCTCTGTACAAGATGAATCTAATGCATGCATATTGAACCTAATTATTCATTTGCAACAGTTTTGATAGGGCAGTTAATGGGATAGCATTTATTAAACCAAGTATACCTAAGATCCCTTTCTTCAGATACAAGACAGTTCTTTGCACAAGTCAACTTCATTCTGTGATTTCTACTCAAAATAATTACAACAAAAATATCACAGTGATAAGCTGTGTGAGCCTGAGATCTGACCAAAATAATTAACTATCCCCCCTTTCAGTTCCAATACTGTTTTAATCTTAATACCTTCAATTTTATGTTCTCATTAAATTTGGCATCCCGTCAACTTTATTCCTGAAAGTTATTTAACTCAAAAATAAAGACCCAAGAAGGCAGAGTCAGATCTCATTATTTATATTACAGTAATTAATCTTGTGGCACTTATATTATATTTCTGATCAGAACTTTTGGTGCCCTTCACTTTGTGTCTCTCACATTGGTGCCAAAACTGGTTTATCTGTACAAAAGTGATGCTCAGCTGGATGCCATTCTTTTCACGTGTGTACCACAGAAAGCACTACAGCACCACACTCTTACTTCCCAGAGCAAAAATGTACTTAAAGACAGGATTGCTTCAGGCTTCAAAGTGTAATCCCAAATTCTCAGCTGGCCCACGTCCTGCGTGCTCCAACCTCAGCAGCTGCAAGGACATAACAAAGGTCGTGGGACTGTTCTCTTGGGCTGTGTTGCCATTTCCCTGCCGGCATCAGCCCCAGCATCCACCTCCTCGCCACTCCTCCCACTTTCCAGAGCAAAGCCAGCAGCTGCTGCTGTTCAGGCCACACAGCCCATGTTGGAACATTTTGGTTATTCAAAACGTAGTTCTCCCTGGAACAGACACTCCTCACCCCTCCTCTAGGGAAAAATGAGATAAGGCAAATGGAAATATCCCAAAAACTACCTGCAGGACCACACTCTGCTGAAAATCAAAAGTGGACCTACATAGACTTTCTGGGCCCTATCAGTGCCTTCTTTACTTGAGTAATTTATTGACTTGTGCATGTCTGTTTTGTACCTCAGGAAAAGACAGTTCCATCCCTCTGAAAGACACACATAAAGTGACTAAGAGAACATTACCTGCCTTATCAATTTCATCTGTCTGTGTGTCACATCTGTAATGTGTCTGCAGACATTTTGTAGTGCATAAGGTCAAAATTTGGATTTGAAAAGAATTGCTTGTGATGGGATTTGTCAGTTTTGCACAATCGTTTGTAAATTCTTAATTTAATTCTCTCATGCAATAAATGAAAAAATACTTTCATCAGGAATTTCTGCATTATTTTATTCTGATCAAGCTTCTTTAGGAATATGGCAAACAAAAACCAATGTATCTGTTCATTAATGTATAATTTTAAAAAAAATCTGTTCCTCCCTTTATGGATTCAAAATTATTAACCCATCCAATTTTTTTTTATAAATATGTAGCTCATGCAAAGCCAAATTTCAGGAAATTTCACTGCTAGGATTATGTGGGAACTGTTGGAATTACTGAAAAGAAATTAAATATATCATAAAGGCAGATGCAGTATTATGTGCACTCTAAGTCAAAATCACATCACAACTGCTTTGCCTCTTTAAGGACAATACTTTTTTGTAAGTCCTAAAGTAAATTTAAGTTGAAAAGCAGCCAGTGCATGAATGCAGAGCTGCACACCTTTTCCCTTCCAATGCAACCTGAGAACTCTTCATAGGCTATAATAATATATAATGTCATTTCTACCAGAAATGTTGGGATATCTCCACTGCTCAAATCACGGGAGGTAAGGCTGCTTACGTGCCTAATAGATTGCTGCTAAACAATCTATTAGGATTGTGAATAAACAATATTATAAATTTATAGTGAATAAATCAAACTTATAAATCATGAAAATATTTGTGTATGCAGTTCAGGTACCTGATACTGCACTGATGGACGTCTGGCTTATATGTGTAAATCAGTACCCTATCATAAAACCAGCAGGCTGCAGTCTGTGGCACAACTGTGGTTTTGTTTTGTTTTGAAAAGGAACATTACTACAAAATGGACACAACAGTTGACAACCTGTTATATTCCATTCTTTCCTTCCTTTGTTCTCATTAAGGAGTGTGCTACACGAGGAACAGAAGACATCCCGAACACGACGGCCACTGCACAATGTGCTGACATCACAGAACAGACACACACTCTCTACAAGACGTACAAACACAATACCAAGGGAACTACGAGCTAGTGCTACTCTACCACAGCACCACAGAAACAGCTGCACTTCATCCACAGCTCAACACCGACCAATAGTTTCCCATGTATCCCAGTTATCCCATTACCAGACACACTTCCACTCCTGTCCCCTCAGACAGGCACTGCCAAATCTGCTCAGACCTTTTATCTCACCTGTTATCACTCCAGAACAAGCTAATCCATGCTGATGTCTTTACCTCAAGAAGATGCACAGAGAAAACTCATCCTGGGGACTTCACCACTGCTCCCTCACAGTACTGACCCCTTTCCCCCCGTCTCAGAGTGTTGACAGCTTTTTAGGTTACTTTGCAACTCACACAATCCCACATATCTGCCATGACTTGTTTTTACAAGATTGCCATCCAAGACAAGGTATGGCTGGGTTTTATTTGTCTGCTTTCTCCATTTTACCCTAGCTAATTGCAACCTCAATTTGCCTGCAAACTTAATCAATTTGTATGCAACAACCGTGAACATGAAATTTCATGGAATCTTTCTCTTAAGCTTTTTTTTTTTTCCCCCAAAAATGATCAAACAAAATAAGGCCTGAGGAGGCAGGGTAGAATGATGTTTTCCAGCATTAGTGTGCAATTCGAAGCAAGTCAAAAGATAAATGTTTTATGCTGCTCCTCTAAAGCTACATTATAATGTTTTGATATTTGGACCTTACATTTGAACACATAGTTTAAAAATTGCTACTTTTTCACAGATTAACAGCTGGTCAGAAAGAAAGTTCCAGTACTTTTGTTATACTTTTTGCATGCAATTCACATCTAACTGAATTCACAGAGGCTGCTTCTGAGGATGTACTCTTCTTCTCACCCCTTAAAAATAGATGACATATATTTCATTTACTAGTGTAGAATAGGCAGCTGTGTGGTTATTTGTCTGTGCTTATATGAAAAGTCTCTGAGTTTGGGAAAACACAGAACACTTCATTCCAAGTCTTTAAAAATCCATCTCATTGTATGGATAGTACACAAAGTCTCACCAAGTGCAGTTAGGACTCAAATATCCAGATTTACATAATAAAGGGTCTTTTAAGCCATTACACTGTCAACCTCTACAGAATCTTACATAGCAAGAAAGAACACAATACATCAAAGTAAATTATTCTTGCATCCCCTAATCTTGGTGGGAAGGAATAATCACAGCATCAGTTTCTCTTTCTTCTTCCCACAGCTTTGCACTGGAGGAATAGTGGACATAAGACATACAACTTTCTATGTGGTCCTTGGTTGTTGTTGTTGGTTTTTTTTTTCTTTTTTTACCAGAAGAAAAAAAGTCACAATGTGCAAGCCGTTCACAGTTGCCTTTCTGGAAAAACAAAACCTTTGACCAGAGAAATGCATGTGCAAATGTTCAGCACATGGCTGGGAACTGCTGCAAAAACCATCCAGCTGAAAAACACTCACTTGCAGTTATGAAAATTGCACAGAAACAGCACCAGTTAAAAAATAGAACTGTCAAAATATAGATCAAAATTCTCCTCATCTATCTCCTCCAAAATGGATCCATACCGAAGTTTTGATTCAAAGCAGGTGGTAAATTGACTTACCTAATTTGCACATCACTGTATCTGGTTGGTCCAAACTTAACCCAATAACTAACTTAGTTATACATTCCCTATTGGCATGATAAGTAAGGAAAGTGGATAAACATATTAAAAGTGGCTTAGAAGAAATTATTATACGCTATTCCTATTTTATTAGTAGACCTTGTGGAAATGTTGTTGTTTAAGACATGCTCTCACCTTTTCCAGCCTATCTGCTTTTATTTTAAATCTCTGGTAACAATTCACTCCTCTTACATGAATTCCCTTCTGTGGTTCTTTTTCCATAACCTATGAGTGTCAGAGATTTTATGGTATTTTTCTACACAGAACTAAATGTGTAAGTCTTTAAAAGCCATGTATGAAAATAATCAAAATCTGAAATGCAAAGTGCTTTTGCCTTTGATATACACTCGTTCAGGAAAAGGCAGGACTGAGATTCTCTGAAGGAATAGAACTAGGAGATACAGCTCCAATTTAGAGCATCCAGTATCAAATGTACCAAGCCATAGCTGGTCATTTGAAAGAGCGAAATCTTCCTTCTTCCAAATGTCTTCTTGCTTCTGAATAAACAGGAGGAGGTTGCTTGAGGAAACTGCCTTTCGTTTATGGATATTCCATTGGCGGAAATCAGCAGGTGAAAAATTTACTGTTTTTCCCATTGGTTTCCATTTTGTTGCCATAAGATATTTGCTCTGTTATCTTTATTTAGCTCTCCTGTTTGTTTTAATCAAGGCAATTCTTACTAGTTCACCTGCTTTTTCCTTGGATAGTAAAGAATGATTTCCCCGTCCCACCACAACAGAGCTCTGCTAAAATCATGAATAATGGATCGAACATCCACCCCAATGGGCTCCAGCCTCCCACAACAGCAGCTGAAAGGCTTGTTTCAGCAAGAAAACAAAGCCCTGCTCTTAAGGCAATTTCAAGATATAATTTCCTTTGGACTGGGACTCTAACCCACCTCTTTAACACGCAAATACATTCTAATAATCCTGCACTAACCACTAAAGTGCAAAGCCCAAAAAACAGCATGTGTTTACAGTTAGGCCACAGGGTAGTTTCAAGCACATGTCTGTCTGCATTTATTGTATTTAATAAAAGAATTAAGCTCCCATGGTGCTCATTTTTAAAAATAGAAGGAATCGCTAAATGGAAGCTCTTCAGCATTGCTTGTGAAAATTTTAATTTAAAATTCGGCTTGGAAAAAAAAAAATTAGATAAATGAGCTCGTTTGAATAAAAAAAAAACAACAACTTTTCCTTAGTGAAATGAATGGCCAGTGCATATATTTTCACTTCCTAAGTCAAAATAGATAGTCATGTGTAGCCATACCCACTGTGGGCATTAAAAGGTTTGAATCTACATTTGAAATTTCTGTGGTAATAAGAAGATACCTTTGGTATTTGAATAGTATTCTTTCCCACTCATTCATCTGGGAAAAAAAATAGCAGTTTTTGCTAGTGCAGTACATGAAATTTTAAAAAATTAAAATAAATTAAAATACTTGAATAATAAAATCAAACTGAATAATGAAATTAAAAATGATACCTTTCAAAATTATCATGAGAAAGCTTCTCCTTCACTTGGGTTTGACTACTTAAGATTTCAAGATTTCCACAGGCCTCCTATCCACTGAAAAGTTTTAGATAAAAGCACTGTAATATTCTTTTTTGCTTAAGTGATTGTGACTGTAAAAACACCTTAGTCTTCCACATTTTCTCAAGTTAGACTGTTTGAGCCCCAACCTTGGCCATATTTTGAGCACATCTGGTCCTAAACTGGTTATTCTCTACCTTTGATTATAATTACTGGTTTGTTCCTTGCCAGGCGTGAAAGGTGTGAAAACTTTCTCTTCTCTGTTCAAGTACAGTTTACTGTACATATTTTATACCTCATCCCATCCTGGCAGAGGAAAAAAAAAAAATGTATTGTCCTGAAATTAGCCAAATCCCTAATCCTAACAGAGGGCATACATATATGTATGGGCCTTAATATTATAACAACACTGATCTAAGATAAGGGGGAACCAATAAATATGACAGAATTTGAACAGAAATATTGTAATATTGAAATATTGCTGGAGTAATTTTCTGACCCAATCTACCATAACTGTTGAGCAATATCAATTTCTGTTTCCAAAGGGATCCATGCTGAACAACAAGACTTCTCTACCTCATTGGCCCTTCTCACAGCTGAGGAAGAATTACTTTACCCTTCAGTGAGAGGCTTATGGTGCCCTGGATTTATCACATATCCTTCCTGAGGTCTGTTATCACTGTTAGAAGTGAAAAGTTGGAAGAGACGCTGCTGAACAAATTTATTGTTCTAATCCTACCAAAGATCTGTGCTGTCAGGATATTTTAAATCAAACCAAGCAAAACCAGCAAAGAATTACCTGTGTTAAAAGGAAGGGCCACTTTCCCTTTCATATTCACATCATCATGATGTTTGGCTACCAGCTGCCCTGAAGTTTTTATCTTCCTACCCCTGCTTTCTAGGTCTTGCAATTGCTCACTTGCTAACCCAGCTGTCCTAGCCAGCAGTCCCATTTCTCCAGGCTGAGTTAGGGTTTCAGATCTATTAAGTCTTCTTCATGTGTCTGTAGAATTAAAAGCATGCTAAAACTCATCCCTCACTAGAAGCTACTCTAACCATCACAGTTTCAAGAATTGGCTTCCCAGCGGCCAGCAGAAAAGTTTCTCACTACTCCAAGCCCACCTTTATGGAGACAGATTCGAAGTTGTTTTCTTCATGACCAGTTGCATTGTCTGGACAATCTATGTTCATGAGAAAGCAGCTAAGGAGATGTTTACTGAGGCAGATATGATCTCTGCATGAATGAAGATTCAAATAAAAACTGATTGATGCTTTTGACAAATGGAAAAGTACTCAACAACCCAAGCAATGGAGAACTATGCTTTAAATAAGCTTTTTTTGGAAGCTGCAGGGTGCTGCATTCCTGCATGGTGTTGAGAATCACCATGCACGCCAGCATCTATTGACAGGCAAAATGCAAATCATTCTCTATCTGTAAACTCTCCAGATTTAAAACATCCAACAAAGTAAAACCTGGAAGCATGATCATATATCAGGGATTACAACCTCTTCTGGAGATCTTTCATTTCTCTACTCAGTTGTAAAGGGTCCCTGAGCTGTACTTTCCCCCTTGGCAAAGCTACTTGGAACAGGGTGATGTCTTGCAAGTTAGGACAGAGTTGCTTCTCTGAAACTGCGCAGGGCAAATGAGATCAACCACAAATTTCAAAGCAGGGGTGCCGTGTTTAGTCTAATCTACTCCCCCAACCCCTGGCTTCTGTTACTCATCTCCTGGCTAAGGCAGCAGGAGGCAGTGAGTAAGGTGGGCTGCTTTGCTGACCTCTAGACTGAAACAGCCCTTGTCTCCTGGCCTGTAGAGTTTAATGTCTCCATCAGCTCTGCGGTGTGGGTCGGTGGTGGCTCGCTGGTGGCGAATGTCTTGCTCCTCTCCACGATCTTGTTTGAGCTGCCACTCCATCTGATCCCTCAGTTTGGACTGTTAGATGCATGGGCGGTTTATAACAAAAAAACAAAAGGACAGGAGGGAATAAAGAAAACAAAAATGGGTAAGGTAGACGACTGAAAAACTACAAGACAAAGAAAAGCGTGAACAGAAAAAACAACTTAAATACAGTGGCATAAGAAAGTGAAGAGAACAAAACCAAAATGAGGATGAGCAAAATGATGGGCTGAAACATCTGAAAAGCAAAAAAGAGAAAGAGAGGAAAAAAGAATGCAAACACTGGTTATGAGGCGCATGCAATGAGGATGCATGAGTCAAACCAACAGCAAGCATACAAGTCATGAAGGATATGGGACACAAGGCTCTTCCTTCCTTACTTGTGCGGTGCAGAAAAGCCATATCCAGTGTGGCAGTTGTGGCAGTTTAGACATGCGCCCATGGGCAACGCTTTAGGCAAGGCAGTCCTTCGCTGGCTACAGAGCTTCTCACTCGCTGCTCGGTTAGGGGAGTGAGCTGTAAGCAGGCTTTTCAAAACACATCACTTAGAAAACTGCATTTGGTTGGGTTCTTTTGGCAAGGCTTTTGAGAACATGCCTGACTCTTTTACAAGAGAGCATAATAAAGACCTCCTCACATTTCTTAGCAAGGCTTCTAATTTACATTCACCAGTTTTGTGGTTTTTTTTTTAAATTAATCTCCTTTTTTCATGGGGAAACACTGCTGTTACAGACAAAAACAAGACAGATCTCTTTAACACCAATGGATTAGCCTTTTTGCCACGAGGAACCGCCTCTGAATCAAAGGAGTGCAAATAAATAAAAGAAAAAAACTATAAAGTGTTTGTTTAACATTACACACTTAATACACTGCGGGTCTGAAATCATAACAAAGCAGCTGTGAGGAAAATTAGCTCTTGGGTAGCAGTTGCCAGAAAGAAAGAGAAACGATAAAGAGAAAGAAGGCAAATAAGAGGCTGACCTACCTGGAAGTCAGTGATTAATTCCTTCCCCAGGTTACCAATGGGAGAGTCTCGGGACATGGAGGTCATTGTGGATAGGAAACTGGAAGACTCTGTGAGATGGGGAAGAGGGGAGAGGTCCTCCATCTGCTCCTTAAGGCCCTCTCCAATGTGATCAACCTTTTCCAGGAAGGTCTGAAGCTCCTTCCGGAAAGCTTTCATCCTGGAGTTGACAGTGTCCAGAAGCTCTGGTTCATGCTTATCGTCTCCCCTTTCCTCACCACTTCTGAAATCCTGCTCGGTGGATGGGCTGCTGGTTACGTGCACCTTCGCATCATAAATCAAGCTGTCCGTATCGGTAATAAGGCGCTCCACAGTCCTTTCAAGTCGCTCAGCCTCACGTTTGATGTTAATTAATGACTCGGTGTCCTCTTTCACTCTCATGAGCTCGGTGGAGCACAGGTCGCTGACTTCTGATGGCTTCCCACTCCCAAAACCTGACGTCTTCTCGTATACTTCTTCGGAGTCACTCTCGCCCCCAACAGGCCCCTCTCTCTTTGGTTGTGGTGGACGACCATCTTCGCTATCACTCTCTTTTTTCCCAGCATCACTGTCGGCATCGCTGTCCCTGGGGCTGGAAGTGCGCAGGCCCAGGTGAGAGGCAAGATCGTAACGCTGGACGTTGGACATAAGGACCCTGTTCTCGTACTGGAGCTTCATCACTTTCCCACTCAGCTCATTGATTTGTGACCTGGCCGACTTCAGCTCCTCTTGCAAGGTCCCACCACCTTTGGATGCTGCGTCATCCAGCCAGCCTGGCTCCTGTCCTGGCTCGAACTTGAATTTGTTCAGCTCGTTTGTTAGCTGCTTGTTGTGATCCTCAATTTCAGAGATTGACCTCCTCAGCAGCTCTGCTTCCTCTTCCACAAACTGCAGGTGCCTGCGTAGCTCTGTGGCTGACTCCACAGAGTCTCCGT
Source organism: Vidua macroura (assembly GCF_024509145.1). NCBI lineage: Eukaryota > Metazoa > Chordata > Aves > Passeriformes > Viduidae > Vidua > Vidua macroura. The sequence continues at coordinate 103,219,541 of NC_071571.1, forward strand.
AGGGTGAGGTAGGAATGCTTGAAATGTGGTCCCTGCTGAGACACTCTTTTTCATACTGGCACCTCATATCTTCCATCTCAGCTTTAATCCCCCTGTTCTCCACCTCCAGTTCCACTATTTTTCTGCCCAGTATGTTGGCTTCCTCCTCCACCAGCTTCAAACGAAGCTTCAGCTCAGCCTCCCTGGTGCTGGGTGGGCCCCCTGCTTCCCCAGTAGGCAGGGGACTGTCCACATCTCCATAGATGGACTTGTACTTCTGGAGCTCCTGCTCCAGTTCGTCCTTCTCCCTCCCCAGTTTGGCCATCTTCTTACGCATCAGCGCTGCCTCTTCTTTGGCAAACTGGAGCTGGCACTTCAAATCAGCACTGTCCTCCTGCCAAGAATAATCAACCCCCCAACCCAAGATTATATTACAATAGAAGCACAACCAGCATCTTATTTCTCAAAATCTCCACCTCCCCATCCTCTGAGCCGCATCTGTTAAGTATGCAAACAATTCACAGACAGAGCTGCACAAACCACACAGCTGACACATTTCACGGTTTGGTCTTAGTTAAATTGGCAAAGCAGCTTGACCAGAGCTAAAGAGGGAGAAAAAAAAAGTGTGCCTGTGCAAGTGTTCAGTGATGCAAGAGTGCCAACACAATGTTTTTTCTCAAATGCTGAGCAAACCTTGTGGAAAATAATGACTCAAATGAAAAGGTTCCATGATTTGGTGGCACTTTTTGTTCCATTTACTTTTTGTTCCATTTACCTTTAATGACACGCTTGTTCCTCTTAAGTACCATGAAACAAAGACTACTCAGATGAATTTGCTCATCATAATCTCAAAATTTGGGCTCCTTCAGCTAGAAAGCACAACAAAGGTGCACTAAACTGCATGGTTACCTTGAAAAGTGAAGACTTTAATTACTGTGATCTCAAAATGCTGTGAAATAGATGAAGTTCCTAACTTGCTTTCCAAATATGAAACACACTGTTGTCTCTACTGCTGTTATTATTAGGACAGAGCAGATTGTGGTCTCTGTTTCTGCGATGAACAACTGTTCACAAGGGAGATTGGTGAAAACATGTGAAAAAGGGAAGAAAAATTCATTAAACCGTGTTTACATCCAAATCCATCCCATGTGAAAACCTGCATTTTTCAGGAAGTACCAGGGTATTGAATGACTGTTTGGGATTTTTGGTGTGTATTGGGCTATAAAAAGTACTGCATCTCATCTCAAATGAAAACTCCAGTGTGTATTGTGCTGAAATAAGAGACAAGGTTAAGTAAATTCTAAGCCAATGAACAATTTCTTTGCATGAATCACTTTCATGAATTGTCATGGAGATACAGGCACTTGGCCTCAAAAGAGACACATTTATCAGCATTAGCAGTATAATGGAAGGCAAGCTTTGAAAGATGATCTCCTGAGACAGCAGATTTTATCGTTGTTGGTAGGCCATGTGGACATATGTGCAATTATATATGGAAACTTCATTTCGGTCTCTGGAGCACTGTTAACTTTCACAAGCACCATTTTGTTTTAATTCCTAATAATGGAAACCAAATTCAGAGGAAAACATGACTGACTTTAATTGCACGCAGATCAGGCTATGAAAAAAAAAAATTACAAAACTAATTATGACTCAGCAATCTGAGGAAATTATTTAATTTCTATAGCATAGATCCTAGCACACTGGTCTTCTATGTTACCTAGATTAATTTTGCCATATTCTATTTACATAAATATTAATTATTACTTAATTTCAGCTGTTAATAACTGAACAGACACAAAAGTGATTTGTTGTATACTTCTTAACCCAGTTAGCTTTCTGATTGATACTTCCTCCTGCAGGTTGTGACTTTAAAATGTTAAATAGAAAAAAAGTTAACTTACATGTTAAAAACATGATAGAAGTAAAAATTAGTCAAACTTTCTGTTAATATGCAGTTTTAATTGACAACCAAGAGCCAAACACAACTGCAATCATCTCATGGGTTAACTAAAATTTTGGTCATCATGTTTCTGGCATCAGAAATATAAGTTTTAAATTAATTCAAGCAAAGTACTTATGATTGATTAGAAGCAGAGCCTCTAGAAGATGGACTTTCTATCCTCTCTATTGTCTCCTTGTATACACATTTCTCTTTTTCATACATATATTTATAAATCGCTTTTCTCTTTATAACTCAGAAGTGCAAATTAAGAATCGAATTAAAACCTGGCAAAATCCTATGCAGCCTCTGCAGTCACTCTGCATTTTGGTTGCTCTGGCTGGATAAGGCTGTATGATTAAAGCATCACCTTTGTCCAGGGCTGTGCAACACATTACCTCTATTTTTCCTATCATGGTGAATCAGTTTATCTCCAGAGTTCTAGGTTTTGCTTTTAGGGAAATACAAAGATCACAAGGAAAGTTACAGCCAGACCAGTGCTGCACATCAGAACCCACAGGCGGGATGATTACTCCTGGTTATTTACTTATTTATTTATTTATTTATCTGTTAGTAGCTGGTCTGACATTTTCTTTATTCTGCCTTTGTAATCCTGCATTCTTTACCCAACTTCTTGTCTGCCTTTGGCTTCAAAAGCCCAGCTGTCTGTGGCAGTAGCTTGTTCCTTGCACCTCCCCTGCTGCAGGCAGCTGGAGTGATGCCCGAGGGAAGGGGCAGCCTGCCCCATTCCTCTGCTCTGCCTAGGAGCACCAGGGGCCCGCTGCCACCCTGGGGTCAGAGGGACCTCCAGCCAGACACCCACTGCCCTTCAGACAGTACAAATAACAGCACTTGGAACAACACACTCAGAGCTTTGGAGCTTTTGAAGAAAAGGGAAAGGCTTCGATGGGTTTAGGGTCAGGGCCCCAATGTTTCTGCTCAGCATCACTGCACGACTCAGTGCATCTGTGGAGTTAGTGTGCTATTTTTGCAGGACAAAACCACTTTTAACTCCTTTAATGGTGTTACTTTATTGACAGGTTTTGTCTTAGCTATTTTTTTTTAAAGGATCAAATTTTCAAGTGTTGGTTTTTTTGCAAGAGCTGAAACAAGCAAGATTTTTTTCATTAAACAAACACAAGCCTCATACAAAACAACAGAGCTGGTGGATGTTAATATTGCCTACTAAATATGGATCCCATCTGGAAAGGTGAGAAAGCTCTAGATCTTCCTCACTTGCCTGCCAGGGAAGATCCCATTCCCCTGACAGCTTTTTTTCCAAAGGAAAAGAATGGTCAGGAGAGATTTATCAGCCAGATCTAAGCATGCCAGTAGGGTAGGACTCCAACCTTCATGCATCTGTCCCTCTGAAACTTTGTGTACAGAAATATCACTGATTTCTTGATCAGTTGAAACCAAGTAGAAACAGTGAGAGGGTGAGACACCCACACAAGCAAGCAGAATTTTGACATATTAGGCAAACTAAAGAGAGGCCAAATCACTGAAACTAAGAATAGCTCATTATTAGTTAAATTGTGAATGAAAAAACAGGAGAGGGAAAAAAAAAAAGAGAGAATAGCCTTTCCATGGTTTTGGAGGAACAAGGGACTCAAATCCCAGGGGCTGAATATGGGCAATAGCCTCCTGACTGTATTAAACAGCCAGTATGTGGATGCTGTCCTAAAATGTGTACAGAGGGCAAATCATATAGAAAGAAAAGAAGGAACAGCAGTGCAAAGATGTGACAGTCACGGTGCTCGGTCATGGACTTTGAGAGATCATTAAGGATAAATGGGAGTTAATGATTACCGATGGTGATAATTTGCATGCAATTGCACTGCGGCTCTGCATGGCACTTCAGAAGGATGTTAATGGGTAAAAAAAGCAGAAGGAAAAAACCCAGATCCTTCCCTACAGAGTCTGCTGTCTAATTTAGACAAATGTAGAATGTGGAGATAAAGAAATGAAATGTATAGGAAATAAATTAACTTAATTATGCAATGTAAATGCATAATGTGTGAGAGATGTGATGAGAATGAAGAGCTGATCAAAAATTCCCCAATACAATATTTCTTTTCTGGCAAGAAGACACAAAGCTAGATAGAGGCCAACACCATCTCCTCTACAACCACCACCAGCTCAAGGGAACTGCCAGGCAGAAGACTGGTAAGCAATTTGGGGTTGCAAGTCTGACGACAAGGCAGTACAACCAGCACCCAAGCATCTGGCTGAGTGCCAGCACTCCTACCTTGCGCTGGAGAACCACTTTTCTTTGTGTTTTGCCTGGTGCCTGGTATTTTCCAAGAAGCTCCGTTTTGCAATTCTGCTGAATAAAAACTTTTTTTCTTCAATACTGCTAGAGGTGGGAGAGTGCTACTACAAATTCTGCTTTTACACAACTTCAAGACAATAAACTTCATGGGCATTATTTACTCGGTGTGCCCTGTGGTGGGTGTGAAGTTCCAGCTAATTTTCATGACAAGCTCTCAGTGAGTAAAACCACCAGTCTTGCCACATGCTATACATATCTGTATGTATGTGGATGCACAGAATCTAAGTTTGAGGCCTTCTCAGTCACAAAATAATGGGTGTTCATTCTAGGTACTTAGGGTGTGCATCCCCAAAGAGCAGCATTTTGAACCTCCTGGGCTTTGTCTGTACCAACCCTTTTGGGCCATGCCCAGGACCTGGCAGCTGTTTGACCAGGTCAGGCATTTGTTGTGATGTGCCCTATATTAACCAGCAAATACTTCTGAATGGATGCCTGGGCTTGGAGACAGCTATGGGTAATATCCTAGAGTTGAGAGAAAGCCAGGACACATACATATAGGCTGGGCTATGTTAGTATTTAAGGTTATTTCTTGATCTTTTTAACCCTAAAGAATTGGTGAAGAAAACTGAAGGGCCACTTTGCAGAGTGCTGATGCAATGGTTTTCATTTCCAACCCCAAGTCCTTTGGTTGCAAGAGTTATGATATGTGTGTGGAGGGCAAAAAGTTTTTGCCCCCGTGTGGTTTCTGGGATCACTTCTCTTTGTTGTGAGTGGTGCTGAGCTCACACTTGGTTACTCAGTTCATTTTGTGAAGTCCTTTTTAAGGCTTTCCAAAGCAAACTGTAGCTGCTCTTAATGCCCGGATTTGGGCGGAGGAAGCAAGCATGAGAATCCATTCTCTTTGCACAGCTCTGTATTTCCAGGAAAGAGGAAAGGAAAGACAGTGCCGCCCACAAACCCCCAAGGACACAACTGTGCCTTCATGTAGCTTCACTTGTAATTTACATGTGTGTGGGCATGTGTATATATTTCATCCATATATTTTACGTACTTGCAGAAAAACAAACTCTGACCTGACTGACGACTTAAATAATTCTCCATAGCAAGTGCCCCATTTAAAGGTATGATTAAGCCATGCTTATGTCATCTTGGCGAGGACGCTCATTCTGCTGTGTCCTGGGAAAGCAGGCTGAAGTGCCCTGGCCACTGGCCAGTCCCCTAGTATGCCCACTCAGCTGCCTGCCCTACCCCCTCAAGTTCAACATATTGTAGTGATTTATTATGGTTTCTATTACAAATCAATGGATTTTAAGACTAGACAACCCATAGGTCTCAGCTGTGTACACTGAGCCTGCCAAGGGGGCAGCAGGGGAAGTGCATCCCTTCTCTAATGAAGGCACAATGTCTCTCCTGGCTCCTTTCCCGGTGAGGTGAAATACTATCCCCATCTCCCTGGCTATAAACAGTAACTGTGCGGGTGCTGGGAAAAGCTTTAACTCCTACAGTCAGCACAAAAAGCAGAGGAAACCAGGCAGACTGCTTTCCTGAGAAGGACTGACCAACCAGATTCCAATAAAACCCATGTCCAAAGACAGACTGAGTGGGCAGCTTAGACTCTCTGAGGTACCTCAGCTTTGGGGAGCACAAGTTCCTGCAACATCAGGGAGATCAAAGGACACACCAGCTTGCGAGGTGTCATTGCAGTGTGTGAACTGCATTCTTGCCAAAACACTCATTAGCACAAAACCTTTGGCACAATGTATAAATTTAGTTAGTCCCTAAGCTGTGATCCAATTATTTTGTGAAGCAAGGTGATTTGCTCTTCTTGTAGCAAACCTGCAGCCTGAATCAATGGATAGAAGCACAATGAGCCTGAGAAGCTGCACAGTTTAGAGACTGCACTTTTGTCTTAAATTGCTTCTACATTATCTCTGGGAGGTCTCAGTAGATTAAGGCCTAATTGCACTCAAGTTAATACACCTGATGGCCCTGTCAAAACCCATAAAAATAAATTTTGAGCTGTATCATGTGATTTTGCTCAAAGTTGCATGTTCATGGAAACCATACCTGGGTAAATGTCTTTTTTTCTTTGTGGATTTCTCTGCTGCCTCTCCTCTTCAGGGAACTCTGCAACAGAAGCAACACTGTGTTATTGATAAGTTAAATACAAAGCTTACAAGTTTAGCAGGTTTCACCACTATACAATTAATTTAGGAGAGAGAAAAAAAGCAAGAATATTCTCCTGAACAGCTGGGGATTTAATTTTTCATAATAATCCTTAGAAGAACAAGATGATCAGGTCCTTGTCAGTGAACCTTTTAATGCCCAAAATTTGCCACCAAAACAAGGAATAAAATTAGTTAAAAACTTCACAGAGGGAGGAACATTTCCCCCCCCCTCTTTTCCTATATGGACCACCACAATTTTTGGCTAAACTTTCTTTTTGCATGGGACAATGATTCATGTTTGATTAATCCAGGGCAGAAGTCCAAGAATTTTACTCACAGTCGATGTGAAACACATGGTGGAAACCTCAGAGGAAAGCAACCCCCCAAAAAATAGGCAAGGACATACATGTTTAAGCTATGTGGCATAAGATTATTTGTTAATCTGTGCTAGCAAACATACTGAGGAGCCCAGATAAAGACCAGATAATTCTTCAGGTATTTTTGAATTTACTTCATAAACCAGATTTTATTGGTTTTGCAAATCTTTATATCCCTTTATAAGCAAATATTTTTAAGACATGGAAATGATGAGATCATCACTGCTTCACTTAGAAACCTCTCATTTCCCAAGTGGAAAACCACCATTTTCCTGAGAAGTGAGAGGTAGAGCACCATCAGGATGTTACCAATGTTTATTTGTGTGTCAAGACTGGTTTCCAAACCAGTGTGAGCTGGGCCTATTTAGAAAAGGCATAAATTTGACACTTTTCAGGTTGAGGCATCAGAGGGGATCAAAAAGTATCAGAGGAAAAAAAAGCAGAAAGCTGGGAACTGCAGAATTTGAATTCAAAGCAGGCCATGTTGCTCTGTCTGTGCCCAGAGCCCGATGGCCAATACTCCCCAGATCACCCTGATATTTATTTATTACTTTATTTATTTATTACTTCTGTTTATATATAATTTCCAGCTGAGGTTAAGCCTGGGCTGACGTGGGTTGCCCACAGTTGGCAACATGGGTTGCCCTCCTCCTCTGGTCCATGTGATGGAGCAGTGTCGCAGAACCAGTGCCTGCTCCCATGTCAGGTGGGCTAAATCCCAGTCTCTGTAAGCCACACTAACCCAGCACTGCAAACCAGGAGCAAAGAGGAAGGGACAGGAGGGAGAGGCATCCTGTTAATTTGCTAAGTCCAGTCTCGTGCCCAGCCATGCGCTGGCAGAAAACACGATGTGAGCTTGGGGACCAGCACACACACCACACACAAATCTGAACCAAAAGCTTTTCCTGGCTTTGTGGTTTCTGCCTGTTCAGCTGTGCAGCTACTGCACATTATAATTATTGCACATTAAGACAAATCTCTCCTTCTACTCTTTGTTATACACAGATAAGTAGTTAAAACCCATTCATACACAGCACCATACGCCCAAGAGATACTACAGTTTATTTTTGCTAATCTGCTCTCTATGTTAATCCAGTGATTTCCTATAACTAATGAAGCTGAGAAACAGAAATGTCTTTTTCTGGGTACTGAAACAGTTCAATAAAAAAAAGACTTTAAACACTAAAATCATCACATGAAAACCTGTTACACAAGCTTAGGCAGGATAAACAGTTACTGTTTTCGCTCTCTTTTTTTTTTTTTTTTTTTTTTTTTCCTAACGTGGTGTTATTCTGGAAGCAGATATGTAGCTGAAAGCAATCACCAGTCAGCAGAATCACTCCCTGGCATGCAAGAGGGGTCATTCTGGTTGAAGAGAGATGGGGCATAGCCCTGGTCCTCACATGTGACTTCTTTTCCATGTGACTTCAAGCAAGTACAACTTGAGTGAAAGGAGGTTGTCCAGATACTGCATTTAATTTGTAAGCCCTTACAGTCAGGGATGAGGCTATCAATTTCTGTCGAGGCCTCAATGCCCAGTTGTAGCAAATAGCTACTTATCATGCTAGAAATGAAAAGTCTTGTGCCAAATGCTAAGAACCTCTTGCTCATACCTGTAGGCAAAAGGTTACACTTAGGCACATCCAGCTTGAGATGCTAAGGGATATAAATACTATGGTGTGCAAGATAAAGTAATAAAGACTTTGCTGTGTAGTATGGGATAATACTTGGAAAACAAGGGGAAGAGAATTAAAATTAAGGTAGATGACATGGATCACAGGATGAGAAACAGGTAGGCAGCAATCTGGCTTTGGAAACTGTAAGCTCCACTCCTCACTGAAACAATGAATTTCACAGATCCAGACTAACAGGTTTGTAACATATTGCCCTAGATAGGCCTCATTTTAAGCATTTTCACACTGTGCTGTTTGGATTTGCATAAGAACAGCTTTGTAATCAGTGCTCAGGTGGGAGCTTGGTATTTCCATAAGGCAGAGACTCAACCTAAGGCTGAGTCTGTCCTCAGTGTAAGAAAAACACGGGAACATTTACCTTTGGGGATTGCCAGTGGATTACAGGGAGAAACTTCCCTCACATGTATCAGTGGAGGACTTGAACACAAGCATGGCAACAAAGGACTGCCTGGCCATAACCCTCTAAGCCCTATATGAAAACAAGGCAGCATCTCCATTCCAGCACTATGGAACCAGGCTGCAGATGTGTACGAAACAGCAACCAATACAGCTGCTGTTTTAGCTGGACTAAGGGCAGAGGCTGCTGCTGCTAAAAGTAGGGGAATGTGCTACAAGCTTAAATTATTTAAAATGCAAATTGGACGAATAAATGAGCATTTCTCTTTGATGTACAGGAGATTGGCATCAGAAGCTGATATGAATTAATGTTAGAAGGAACATTTCTATACTACTTTCTATACTCAAGAGACCAGCCAGGGTTGGCTGTCTACCAAAAAGTCTTTCAATGATGGCTAAACAAGATTTTATTAGTCCTTTGGTTAACAGAGTCTCTTAAGAAAGTGGTTACTTGTGCAGACATTCCCTACCTCTACAGTTTCACTGCAATTTGTTGATGGACCTCTTGGCTACCAAGGAGAGCTAACGTATGGAGGCCCAGTGTTTTAAAAATTAAACTTCCCAAAAGATTATTGAGTGTAGGGATTACAGTATTAACAGTGGGAAGAGACAAATGCTTTTTTACTTTCCCTAGGAGCCTAGCAGGGATGGGAAGAGGTAATTTGCATTTTCTGATGAATTCCATTTTTAACAGGTCAAAGAAGAGTCCTGCAAACTGAGCAGTGAAAGTAAACAGTGGGAGGCTCCCCACCTGGGGGACAGCAAGCAGGCATCAATGCACTGGAACTGGAAGTTGAGCAAAATATGGAAATAAAATTTGAGTTAAGAGCAATTGTACATGTAAGCACATGATAGACTCCAAGTTTTCATACTGAAGCAAGCACCGAGTAGGATGAGAATACAGCTGCAAACAGGCATTGGTAGAGAAGGATTTGGAAAATGAGAGAACCAAGAGTCCCTAAGAGCTGCCATCCTGTCACTTTATTCACTGCTGCTAAGAGGAGCAAGTAATTTGGGTGGCAGTCTGGCATCTGCAGGCAAGTGTGGGCTTGCTATCGTATGTGCATCAAACTGAACCTGCAAAATCCAGTAGTCAGTCACTGAAGTGACAATGTCTGCAACTCAAAAACAGAGAGGCTGGATTGGAAAGTCCAGCCCTGAAGGCAGTTTCTATTACTGTGATGTGTGAGGAATTATACACCAGCACTTATGAGCTGTACAAATAATGTTCTGTGCCAATGATGGCTTGCTACCAATTGCTTTGAAATGGATCATTATAACTTTCATTTGCATTCATTAGAAGATACTGCCTGCGAGAGACCTGACAGTATTCTAAAAAATTGTGCACAAGTGACCGAATCCACTTGCTCCAAATGCAGCAGCAGGTGAAGCAGACCACTTGCAGATTACTGGTAACTGCAAGGCTAACAGCTTCAGAGCTGTACATTGGCATTTCATAACAAGAGCTAAATTCTTGCCAGCTGTTGGGGCCTTTCATGTTCATGAATGAACAAATCATCCAGAGAGACATAATCTCTGCCCCACAGAATGTGACTCATCAAGACATCTTGCCAATGGACCAACTTTTTCATAGCACTTACTCTCCAAGAAACGCCAGTGGTTTAAATGAAGGTAATTCTGCTTGGCATCTATGTGAATCAGAAGAAAACCAGATCCTCTTGTTAACAGATGGTCAGAGGGTGGATTTATCCCCAAGAGACGTAAACCAGTGTTCATTAACTGCACCACTAATCAGGAATGCTTCACTGCAAGTGTTTTCCAGGCACTGTGCAGGACTGCATAAGAAGATTCTGTCAGGAAAGGAAAAAGGATGGGGATCTCCATGCTCCTTCTCCAGGAAACCCCATCCACACAAATGAAGCTCTGCTGGCCACTGCAGGCTGTTTCCCTCTTAACTTTTTGCAGCTTTGGACTTGCCAGACCCTGACACGGAGGACATGCATGATTCTCCTTCATCTCACTGTTTTAGAGCTTTCCCCATTTGTCCAGTCTTGCAGATAAAGGAAAAAACCCTTTGTGCAGAGGTCTGCTACTCTTAAATCAGTGAAGAATAAACTCTTCTAAGAAGAAAAAAACACGACCTGGACAATGACCAGGATCTGTTTCTTTAGAAGGGGCTGATTTCAGCTATCACACTGCACTGTCCTTTACTGTTACCTGCCCACTTGGGAAAATGAAGCATTTCCCATTTCTGTAGCAATATCCCTTATTTAAGGTCGGACAGGGTGGCTTTCTAGTCTTTCTTTAGGCCTGAAGTGTCTCTAAGTCCCAAGTATTCAACTGAAGTTTTGTTTTGCTGCCATCCCATTCTTCTGTATTTCAACAGCTGCACAGTGAAAGTATAGCTTTTTCATTGTGAACTCTTGTACATATCTACAGGATGGTTAATGGAACTGGAAAGCACAATGAAATTCTAATTGCTTTTCAATTGCTGTAGGCCCTTGAAAAAGATATCTCACCAACCCCTGATAAAGCTGGGCTTGACGCAAGTGATCTGTATCTCCATTCATTCCCAAGTACGTTTCATTTACTAGAAACCTCTAAATACTGTGATATTCATCATTCACATGACCTAGCAAAGCAAACTATGTCTGAAATATCATAAGCATTACAGTTCAGGATAAAAGGCATCCCTTGAGTAAAAGAGCAGCAAAGCACACCAGCTTTCAGCACCAGCTTAAATTTCCCTAACGCTGCATTACTCTATTGTGCTAAGCTTATGAATAGGAGCCTCTTTCTTTTGCCTCTCACTATGAACACACCGCACTGTCTGTCTCATGTGGCTTCCTGGTGCCCTTCACATGCAGGCTGTGATATTACTGCCTTGGTGCTTACCAATAATGTGGTGTGACAGGTCTGGGAGCATGCTGGGGAGGGAAGCAGCAGGGTTGCACCTGCTGTCTGAAGCCCTGGAAGGTTAGGCAGCAGCTCTTGGGAGGATGGGAGACAGCTGGGCTGGTCCTGTGTTCAGCTCACAATACAGCATTTCACTCAATATTTGGTCAGTGGAGTCTGATATGGGGACCAGAAATCAATATAACCATTCTTATTAATAAAATAATTACTAAATAATTGGTAAAAGATATAGCCCAGTGATACAATAATTGTTATCAATATAACAAAATAAATCCTGTAACAGAGAGCTGAGATCTGAACCAGTAACGTGTATCTCTGTCTTACACAGTTCTTCTGCCCAAACATTTCTTAGTAACTTGTTAAATTCATTAAAATATATTTTAGAAGTCCCTGACTGTCTCATTTTGTTAAGATATAATTTTTTGTACATTTTATTACATTTGTCACAATACATAAAGAAAATTATAACACACTGGGATTAGACTTTTCTTTCTTAGGAGGGGTCCTATTTCAGGTGAAGGAAACCAGAAAGAAGCCAGGCAGATGATTGCAGACAGTGCTGCTTTTTCCCCTCCTGCTACATTAGTAGAGTGACACTGATGTGCCAGGAGCAAACACATCCCTCTGAACCTCATCACCCTTCTGCTTGCGCAGCTGCTAAATGTGAGCTCTGCACACTGTGCCCGTTCCTTCACCCCGCATCACAGGCACGTGTGCTAACCCTCTGCGTGGGCACCACCTGAGCCTGAGGAGGAAACCACTGCCACCACATCCCTCACAATCCTGCCAGGCAGGAGCAGCATCCATGCCAACTGCAGCAGTGGGCTGCTGCCAGGCCTCTGCTGCTCCATCTCCCACCACATCATGCCTGTAATACCCATGGTAACTATCACTAGGACCACCCACCCCCTCCTCCCCACTGCACAGGAGGCAGAAGCAGCACCCCAAATTCCTCTGCATCAGCTGAGCTGCAGTGACTGATCACCAGCCTGCAAAAGGGAGCCATGTCAACCTGCACCCCTTTGGGAAAGAACTTGTGGAAGAGTCAGGCTTAATCTGGGCGGTATGTGCTGCGCTGACGCTGCCTGAGCCCTCCAATTACCTCGTTAGTGTAATCCCCTAGCAGACAGCCCGTGAAAAATGTGCTGGGCACTATGTACACACAGAAACAGACCTGTCCTGAAACAACTTGGCAACAGGAATGGTGCTCGTCGTCAGATACGATACCCCAGGAAAGACACACAGCTGGTGCTCACAGCCTAGGCAACACTTCAGCATGCCCAGAGGGAAACAGTGTCTCTCACCACGAGGGCAGGCACCCAGCCAGCCCCTGGGCCAGCAGTGGCAGTTTGGGCTCCCTTCTCCACCTCTCTGGACCAAACAGGCATTGTAAAACTTGCTGAGAAGATGAAACAACTTGTACAACCATTTAAAAACCTTCTTCTCTATTGTGATGACTCTTACTGCAGTGGCCTGACCAAAATAGACAACTGCTAGAAAAAGCCACCCCTGCCCAACCTGCCCTGCCATCCACCATCCACCTTGCACTGCTTGGCATCACCTGCCTCACCCAGTGCTAAATGTAAACTGCCTGAAAACAGAGGTTGACTGTCCTTGCCTCCTGTTCTCCATGAAAAAATGCTTCCCCAGAATGTTTTACTGAATGGGACTGCAGGCCAGGTAGTGCACAGAGATGGGACTGGGAGTTTACATTCCCAAAGGAAGACAGTATGAGGGCATTTATTGCTGGTCACTGCATACCCTGTAGCACAGCCAACCTATTACAAGCATTAATGTTGTTTGGTTTTGTTTGCTTTTTTGTTTTTTTTTTTTTCAGAAGAAGGGTAAGAAAGCAGTATATGCCTAGGGAATAGACTAGGGAATAGACACCTGCTGTCCAGTTGCAGAGGTAGAGTCTGCTAATTCTCTGCACCAAGACCTTTTAGAAAGTAATACTATGTAGCTGGCAGTCCCATTATCAGGACAGACTTCCTGAGGATGGGAAGAACAAACTGGAGAGTTTGAAAGTGATGGGACAAAGCAGAGTTAGATATGATTTGGACAGTGCTGATAAAGGAGAGGAGAGGAGCTGAGCAAAGCTGCAAGCCCATACTAGGTCAGGAGGTTACTGCAACTATTTACAAAACTGGGAGAGGGAGAAAACACACAGCTCTGCAATCTCTATAGTGTTCAAGGTATGGGCCTAAAGAGCAAATTTCACAGAATCTGGAATAAAGAAGATTTTTGGAAGTCTTTTTGCAAAGAAAGATATTCACACCTGCACAACATGTGTGCTGTCCATGCTAATAGATCAACAGCCACAGGATTGTTCTTTACATTGGAGGTGGAAAGGAAAATTTTCCTTGAGCAGACAACTTTGAGTACAAGCATCTTCAATCTCCCCTGGATTAGAGCAAATTGCTGTTTCTATTAAGTATTAAATGAAATTCAAAAGCAGCAGAGAGGTTAAAGGCCAACTTCAATGATCCCCAGCAAACATATACCAGACAGTCTTTGTAATCCTCCATTGCCCATCTATTATTTCATAATTTTAAGGACATTGCACTCTGAAAAGGGGGGTTATAAAAATAGAGCAAAAAGACAGCAAATTCACATTTGGATAGCTGCTACCTGTGGTGCACTTTCCTATATATCATTCAACACATACAACAATTTACTGCCAAGTAATGGGTCACCCCCAAGACATTCGTATTCAGCAAGCCATAGGAGTCACAGTTCAATCCCAAATAAAGATAGTTCTGCTACAATGAACAAGGCCATCAATTACAGGAATGAAATTCAAGCCAGAGTGTAGCACTCATAATAAACAGTGAAACCAGGGCAGGCACAAGCTACAGGAAGGGGACAGAGCTCCTCCAAGCATGACAGTGCAATGTCCCCCCACTCTGCCAGCACATTCTGTGAAAGAAGAGTTGCCCTTGTGGGAGAAAAGTGCTAGGCTACCTATGTGCCAAACTGCAGCTGGAAATGGACAGGAGGGAAAGAAAATGTTATTGTTAGGAGAGCATATAATTGCAAAATCCACATTTCCTTAGTGAAACCAGTCTACAAAGATGTGTCAGCAGCAACCCTGTAAATATTAAATGAAAAATTCTACATGATTGATATAGCTTCACAAAAATGCGCTTAGAAAGGAGTATGACAAGCCCAAGTGGGAACACAGTGCTTCAAACATCAAAATTAAAAATGCACAGAAAAACTATAAATATTCCACTAATGCTAACAGCAAAATAATCTGCTGTGAAGCACGATTCTGAGGAGACCTCAGCTTGTGCAGGTATTTGGGTTACCCTTAACTATTTTGCCTGCCCCTGGGGCTGGATTGTGATTGCCAGGGAATCTCTTCTGATTGCCTATGGGAAGCTGGGGTGGCTCTGGAAGTGTGCAGGGGCTGCACTCTCTCATGCTACTGCTGCGTTGAAGCCTAAAATGAACTGCCTCAAGCTCCTTGCTGGGATTCAGGGTCTCTGCCTCTGGATACAGAAGAGCACTCTGACTCTGTGGACAAAAGCAAAAATTAAAGACAAATTGTGCATTACTGGGTGTTATGTGGGGAAGCGAGACCCAGAAGAGGGTCTCAAAGGTCTCGGACCTCTAAGAGATGGGTGAAAGCAGGGGTTGGGATAATGCTTCTTGGTTTGCTCTGTAGCTCCTGGGGAGGACAGACAGCTTTTCCATGTCTTGACAGGGGAGCTGACTGCCCCAAGCCTCCTCATTGCATTGCCTCAGTGCTTCAAAGAGCTGGTTTCTGAGGAGGCAATGGTGCTGCCCAAAGGAGAAATTCACAGCTTCAACTTTGTTGTATTCATCCCTCCCTAAATGCATCTTATCTGGAGCCTAAGTCCTGTACTCTGTTTTGACACAGATTTGTTACAAATGACAATGTTTTATCTGTTTTGTTTTCAGCGCGGAATAGAAGGAAAAAGAGGATGACCCATTTATATTCTCTTAAATCAGGAAAATAATTAGTTTCCAGACTTATCTGAGAATTTATCCCATTGTTTTCCCCTCTGCCTTTCTTACTAATATCAAAACAAGCACAAGAAGCCTGAAATAATAACATGGATGCACTTAAAGAAAAACCCCAAACAACCAAACAAAACATTAATCATACCACACTGGGATGCTCTTGTGTGGGGTGAGCTGCTGTCACACAGCCAGGGCTGGTTTCAGAAGCTGCTTCTGGATAAGAAGCCTTCTACCCTCCAGAAACTGTAGGATCCACCAGAGCAGTGCAAGGTCACCACAGCCATGACCAGTCCCAAGACAAGGCAGTGAGCCATGTCTGCACTATTAGGCAGCTTGTACCATTCCTCTTCTTCTGAGGGAATGAATCAGTAACTCTAGTCACACTGCATATGGTACTGTTATTATGAAATTATTATGATAACAAATGAAGACTGACAGCTAATGGGTCCAACCCCAAATATAGAATAAAATATGAAAAATGTGAGCAGCACTGTTGACTTCACCAGTCCCTGCAAAATGATGCCAGTCAGTGTGTCCTTGGTTGTAACCACACACCAAAACATGGGAAGATCTTATGGATCCCTTTGCAGAGCTTGCTGTTGTTGCTGCCTAGTAAAGGAAGTTTCTGAAGATGATTCACAAATCAGCTTCTAAAAAGTCATTTTTAGACTGTAACTCCAAAGACCTTCTAATCTCTGTGCACTTCTCATGCTGAAGCACATCAGAGCAGGAGCATCCTGATGTGCTTTGTATTTGATTTGCCTACTCCTAAGAACCGCTTCATATTTGGAAAGATTTGCAAAGCAATCAAGTAGAGCAAAGCAGCTCCTGCTGGGGACTGCAGGCTGGGAAGATAATCAGGGGAAATACCCTTTTATTATACTTAACCAAAACGTAAAATAGCACTTTGATTTTCTTACTATAAATCAGCATATTAAGTACAGGGATTTTACTATATACAAATTGCTAAATATCAGATACCAGAGTGGAATTTAATTCTGTGCCAAAATCATACCCATACCCATTTCTTTAATGCCTGAAAAAAAAAAAAAAAAAGTCTCACATTTTCATTAACTTCAGTAAGGCTTGGACTAAGGCCTCAGGCAGCATAAGGCTCTCATTGTCTCCACTGAAACAGGAGTTTGTAGGAGACCAGGCATCATTCAGGGGTTGCTGGTTGCTGCAGAGAGGTATCTAATTAGGAAGAACTAATCCACAATTACTGTTGTTCTGCAGTGATTAAAAGTAAGGCAGCAGGGATGCCTGATGAAAGGAGGCGATCAGGCCACATCCTGAAGCCCTACCAAGGTCTGACAGGAGAGGATACAAATCTAGGATTATTCTACAAAGCTTGAAGAAAAAGCATGTGCAGATTTGGTAAGGGACTTGATAAATCTTCACCTGTTTTCTCTGACTAGCAAAGCAAAGCAAAAAGGGAAAATAAAAAGGAAAACTTCAAACCATGAGCTAAATATTCTTTCTCTCCCACTGGTCAATGCAAGAATTCACAAAAAGCTTTTACTCTCCCAGGAATAACAAAATGGAAATGCCTGGGCTAGATCAGTGGAAGAGCTTTTGAACTGTAACTCAGCGGCTAATAGCAGAATAGGCTTTATACCAGCCTGGCTGCAGGAGAATAATGACTATGAATAATATGTATGCATTAGAGTGAATAATGACAGCCCTGAAGAAGGACTGGCAGAGACCAACAATTTTTTTTAGATCATTATTTCTCAGATGACAGAAACTATTACCATGAGGAAATTATTGCACTTTTCATTTTTCTAATTAAAACATGAAAACTGTTTCTCTCTATCACTTAATTCATTGCTGGCTCTGTCTTTCTGCTTCTTTGGCTACCTGGAAAAAGCATCTCCTCACAGGTAAGCTGTTTTTTAGCTGAGGACCCAACCTCAAAGGGTTCTGCCAGTGTCAGTGCTTAAACTGAGGGTAAAACCAGCTATGTTAAGGATTTCCACAGCAAAACAACTGCATAATTTGAATTCTTGGTGGTTCTAAAACAGGCATGTTAAGGTCGCTACGTGGGTACATGCTCTGCTTACTGACCAAGAAGTAAGGGGAATAAAACTGCTTGTGGGACTGATCTTCCCATGTGCCTGCTCATTAACAGGGCAACTTTTACATGATTATAGGTTTTATGAAGGATCTTGATAAAATGTTCATTTCTAGTCTGTTCTTAGAAGTCTCAGTGTGGTGATTTTTTGCTTGTTTGAGAAACCTGAAGTCCCTGGATCCTTTTGTAAGCTCTTTTCTAAGATCCTGCTAGTCTTGACACCTAAAATATTGGGAGGGACAGACAAAATAAAACTACAGGCAATAAGCAGCTGATCTCAACCAAGGCATCACTTCCACCTCTTACTTTTCCTTCCCTGGCTTGGTTCCTGAAGGGAGCTCTGAGATATACAGAAAAGGAGAAGCACCCACTTTTTCTCCCTGTAAATCTCTAAAGTGTGGCAAAGCCCAGGCGTCTCTTTCCAGACACTGATTCTCCCCTATCTTTGGCATTGTTTTGCCTCTAAATGCAAAGCAGGGAGTAGAGTACTCTTGTCCTGAGGGGGACATTGGACTCTGCTTATTGGGATCAGCAAGTGAGGAATGAAAACCCTCAGAGATCCACAGCAGCTCTTCAAAAAAGAGCCCAAAAACAGGAAAAAGAGAAAAAAAAAAAAAAAAAAGAAAAAATAAAAAAAAATAAAAGAAAAGAAAAAAAAGAGAAGAAGGTAGGAAATAAATGAGGGAAAAGTTTGTAGCATACACAAAAATACCATGAAAAAATACTGACTGTTCAACACTTGTGCGTCTTCAAATTCAGCAAAGGGACGCGAAGTTAAATAATAAAACCAAACAGATCTCAGACAAGCACACAGCACTTTCCCTCCCCCATACACAAATATGTCCCCATGCTACTTGGCTCACCTGTCAATGCAGGAAAAGCTCTTCCTGGCCACCTGGCCACGCCAAATGCCCTGAATGACACCCAATTTCCTAATCTGGCTTTGTTATTTTCTCCTTATTTTGCATATAACTAGAGGATGAATTTATAACATGTTTTCATTTACATAGGAAAACTGGAGAAAGCAGTTTGTGCCCCAGAAGGAGACAAAGAAACTTGAAGTCAATGTAGATCTAGAATTATGCAAAATAAAACTCTAATTGACATAATTGTTGTTAATGACTTGGAACTGAAACTCGATTGGATGAATCCTCTTCAGATTTTGCCTATCAATTTCCCTGTCAACATAAAAATGGCAGGTTTTAGCCAAATAGTCTAGACTTATAAGAAAATAGAATAGAAATGAAAGAAACAGAATGAAGGTTTGTTGCAGCCTTAAATTCTAAGAGGAACAAATTATCACTTTTAGTAGAAGGCATATGCTTATCTGAAATCTCCTCCCCACTTTTCAGATAATAATAAAACTACTTACACTTTAGAAATAGCAAATGATTGATTCTGACTGGTGCTTAAAGAAAATACTTCAGGTTTTTAACCTCACTTTCTGCCACAGAGCTCTCTACAGCCCAGTGTACACTCTATCACTTGTTGCTATGATTGCAGCAGTGCCCTGCAGACACTGCAAGATGAAAAAAGTAGTCTCTACATTCCTTCCAAATGGTTTACCAGGGATTCTCCTTAAAAATGAAACTTCTTGAACACCATTCAGCAACACTGAGACATAAAAAGTGTTCTAGCCACAAATGAGAGAAAAATAATACCAAAATAAAACTAAAAAACTTGATCCACCCACAACCGAAATTCAATACCCACTTCAATTTCTGCAGAGCAAAGTGAATCTATAGCATTCACTACAGCTATTCATGCTCCAAAGTTGTGCTGCACTTATTGATGTGAGCGGTTCATTATTCGTCATACAAGGCATCCCACTGACCTCACTTCTGTAGGAACTGCAGAATCACAGCCCTATTATTGGCAGGCCCAATATTTCTGCGCATTTGTTGGATTTCACACAGCTCCTCTGAATGACATGCTCTCCTCTGGTCCTGCCTTTCTTCTCTTTAAGCACTTCTTTCTTTCCTCTGCCCTCTAACTTCTGTGTGGCTTTTCATATTGTGTGAAATAACCAGCGAGCCTCCCCACAAGCTCACACGTAGGACTGTTAAGTTCTCACAAGCAACTCTGGACATATTCATTATGACCCCAGGCTGAAATATTCAATAAACCCATGAGGCCAGTCAATGCTAAGGAGCTGAGCCAAGAGTAAGAGCTGAGGGAGTGGAAGACTTTTAAAACTTCGCAATTACTGTCTTCAAATAGTCTGCAGAAAATACTCCGGGCCACCAACTGATTGTAGTTGCACTAAATATTTTTAAAAGCAGCTTTGACAAGATTTTCTCTGAACCAATTGCTCTTCTTCCTACTTTTTTTTTTTTCTGGAAACAGTATTCTCCATTGATGCCAGAGGGCTCTGATTTCCTTAAGAATAACAAGGCTTTAATACCAGAAGATTGGAGATTAGAAGCAATGCCAGGCGTCCCTGCATGCTGCATGCAGGGACAACGCTGCGTGTCCCCAACGCTGCTGTTGCATTAACACATTCCCAGCACAGAACAGCACTTCTGGATATACTTCACAACAAGAAACTACATGGGGCCTAATGTGGGAATAATCTCCAAAAGCAGTATTTTCCTTTTGGCTGGATTTTAACAAAGAATGCAAATGCATATAGGCTTTTATAGTCTGATGTGTCTGTTCAAATCTTTTGATCCAAAAGCCTTTTTTTCTCAAACACTGGTCACGAAAGCAGAACCTAAAACCCAACCAGTCCTTTTCTGAATCAATATTCTGGGTACAACAGTGCAATAATGTCACCTAAGGGGTTACAGTTTTTAAGAGCATCTCTAGCCCTTACATTCCTACTTGGTTATTCCAGTCTTTTTAAAATGAAAAAAAAAAAAAACAAAAACCAAAAACCAAAAACCAAACAAACAAAAAAACAAAAACAAAAACAAAAACAAAACAAAAAACCCCAAAAAATGCAGTTTTGAGGTGTTTCTTAGGATACTGGCTTGGTAGTGTACAGTCAGATGGCTACTCCCACATTAGAGACAGGGTGGTATTTTCAGCTTTTCTGGCAATTTTTTATTGTTTTATTGCCTTATGCTCTTTCTGTTATTTCCTATCTGTCAGTGTTTCATTTCAGAGAGATTAACTGAAATTTTAGACTCCATTGAAGCCTCTTTGTCCTCTTCCACATGACACATTAGCTGAATATTGACAAACAAAAAAGGGTAACTAGCAACAAAGTGGCCCTAGAGCCCACACTGCTGATGCAAATTTCTTCAAATAATGAGCTTTAAACCTCATTATGCTTGGATGTTTGTGCAAATGTGCCCAGCTCTTTGTGCACAGTTGTAAAAAGCTGCTAAATGAAGAAACGTGACATTGATTTTTCTCTCTTTTCCCACAATCGGATATTTATGATGCAAACAACCCCTAAAATACATAGACTTTCTTGAAGAGCCTTGAAGAGGCTGCACAGTCAGCAGAATCACAAAGTTCAGCTACAAAGGTCAGGAAGACACATAGAAAAAGGCAGAAATATATCCTGAGAGTACAACCACTTTGGAGAAGAACAAGCGGTTTATTCTGCAAGAGAGGTCACAATTTTGATTTCTTTGCAGCGGCCCAAAGCAGCAGATGCAAACATGGATGTGGTAAACAAGAATGCTGAGCTTTTGTTTATTTAACACAAATTTCTGTACAGCCTAACTTCTAGAGTGGAGTTTGCTCATGTATGTACCTCACAGAATTTTTTGCAAGGATTAAATCTTTGCAAGGATTAATCTTTAAATCTGTGTTTTGAAAAGATCTGCATATCATATGTAGAATAACAGCTAGAGTTAAGGTCACTTGATAACTTGCCAAGCAATAAGAATTAAAAGATAAACTGTTGTGTAATTATCTTATGCTGCATTTAGAAAAATTCTCTCTTATTATCCTGGGATAAAACATGCGTATAATTTGTCATGAATTGAAAAACACGCAAGTATTGAAAATAAATATATTTTAGACAGTTCCGCAGTTACACAAACAACAGTCACAACTTATTCTTTGATTCCATTTGATGTTCCACCACACTGCAAACATGTATGTCATTTCATGTTGTGGCAGTGTGATAGGTATCCTGGAAATGAGCCAAATTCAGCATTGATGTTAAGGTGCAACCTGGCACAAGCCAGGCATGATATGTACAGCTGCTGCCACAGGGATGGAGTTCATTGTGTTAAACTGGGAATGTGCCAGGTTTACACTGTTCTGGTCAGTGTGTGCAGTTCTGCTCCTCTACGTAATTCATTACTGCTCTCTTCTTGGATGTGAACCATTGAATTAAAGAGGAAAGTAAAAAAGTGACAGTATAGACAAGAAGTTGCCACAAAACACAACTTTTTAATAGCTCTGAGGGGCTACTTTTCAGCTGTGGCTCTGAGGTCAGAACTGCTCAGCTCTCCCTGTTTTAAGCTCTGAGAAAGACAAGGACCTTCAAAAGGTCCTTATGTTGAGGCCATTAAAAGAGACAGGCATTGGTATGAAGACACAAGCAGAAAAACAGGCATGCCACAGTGGAAAAGGAGCATGTTCTCACTGGGAACTCTGTGCATCCTTGGTGACCTCCACTTTTCAATGTGAGACCGTAAAGGCTGCTTTGGGTGGAGGATTTTTTTTTCAAGTAACTTCTTTTACTTATTACCAGTGGCTTCCCAACAGCTTGTAGGGTCCAACTCCCAGGGTTGGATGGGCTGCAAATGATTGGACACCCGCAAAAAAAACCCAGCTCTTCATGCATGGCAAAGGTGTAGCCCGGGAAATAAAAGGTCTGCAGTCTGGAAAAACCCATTAGGGAAAACTCCAAGAAGACATCAGTTGTAAGGCAAACCTAGTGACAAAAACAGGAATAACCAGAGATTTGTGGAAGTGGAAAGAATGGCATGACAGCAGTGAGGACTACTTGGCACTAAGAGAAAATAAGCACTTAAACCACATTTATACTTGGAAGTAACATCAGGAGTAGTTCAGATTGGACATTAGGAAAAGGTTCTACACAGAGATAGCGGTTGACCCCCAGAAAAAACTCCCCAGGGAAGTGATCACAGCACCAAGCCTGTCAGAGATCAAGGAGCATCTGGATGATACTTTTAGTAATTACATTTAGATTTAGGTGGTCCTGTGAGGAACTGGGAGTAGGACCTGGTGATCCTTATGGATCGCTGACAACTCAAGATATTCCATGATTCTAACAATTAATGAGGCTAACTGGCTGTTGTTGATCTAGTGAGTAACTAAATTCACTCTTCCATGTCCTACCAGTTCTTCCAAGCCACTTCTGGAAAAACGAGAGAGTGTGTTAGTCAATCACATCATTTGGTAGGGAAATGTACAGTCCTGTCTGTGTGTAATCTCCACATCACAAGAGCAGCAAAACACTCTCTAATCTTATCTGCAGACCAAAGTCTGACATTATTCCCATGCTGGCCTGGGCCCTCGAAGCTCCCGCTGGATTTCCAGGGGTTTTCTGCCTGAGAGATGATTGATTAATCCCCATCCATCTAACAGAAGGTCACCAGCTCACTCCATGCTCTCCTGAATACTGTGCAATCACAGGATTCAATTTAAAGTTTCTAAGGACAAGCAATTGGCTCCTCAGACACTGATCTACAAAACAGTAGGGTGTTCAGCTACA
Organism: Vidua macroura; assembly: GCF_024509145.1. Taxonomy (NCBI): domain Eukaryota; kingdom Metazoa; phylum Chordata; class Aves; order Passeriformes; family Viduidae; genus Vidua; species Vidua macroura. The sequence continues at coordinate 103,242,954 of NC_071571.1, forward strand.
GAATAAAGGAGAAGCAGGAGAGGGCATTTTAGGAACCTATTGCTAACGAGTGAACCATCTGTCTGCCTTCTTTGTGAAAATTGGCTATTTATTCTGACATTTTCTTTTCCCCAAACAGTTTTTCTGCTGATGACCTTATTATTTTAAAGTAATGTAATCTCATTTTAATGCTAGTACTTGTCAGAATTATTTTAAAAAGCAATAATGATAACTGTAGCTATCTTAGCGAACAGAAAAATAAAAATGTATGATGCCTCTGAGAGAAAAGGTGCAAGTCTCACCACAAACAAGCCTCACTGGTGATAATTATACTCATTATTCAGAAAGAAAACCATGGCCAGCTGTGAAATGAATGACCACCACTGAATTTTTCTTATGGGATAATTCTTCCATCACAAATGAAAAAATATGCTGAATACAAAAAACAACAAACAAACAAACAAACAACCCAAAAAAACAACTAATCAAACAAAGAAAACCTCACTGTTGGCAAGAGCTTAACATAAATACATAAACTAAGATGGACTCTCCCTGATCTGCCTTACCCAATTTATGTCTCTCAAAGGAACGTGTCCATTTCAGGACTGCAGATTGTCCTTGAATGCCTCTAAATGTGAACACCCTTTTAGCAGAAATGTAAGAAGAGGATACAGAGACTAATCAAGTTGTCCATCCATCTTCCAGTATCACATCTCTGCTGCAGACATCTCCAGCTGTTTCACAGAAATAGGCAAAAAGCCTGATGGTAAGTTAATAGGGATATTCTTCCGAGCAAGGAAGTCTCCTCCTTATTCTTACCAGCTGTAGATTTTTGTTTCAGACCTCATTTATGAAATTTTGTGGCCCTTTCAGGACTTTCCTTCACAGTTGTTTTGTGGGGCCTCCTGGCCTGTTTTCAAGCAGTGCCATTACCATCCTAAATCTGAGCAGCTAGGCATTGTCTAGGCACTTGTAGCAAACAAGAGTATTCCAAAATATAAAACATCCAGAGTATACCAAATTTTAAAATGACATCTGAGCACATGTCAGTGGTTATTCTCCCTTTTATCCCTTGTTTCAAATCAGCAAGTATGGGCCAATTGAGACCTCAAAAATGAAGTCACAGGGAAGGCAGTTTCTTTGGATGGATAGGTAGAATTTGATAGTATCTCTCCAACCACTTTTTGATACTCATTTTAATCTCATCTTACCCTGTACTTCTTTGTGCATGGTTTTATGCCAGGTGAAGAACACTGCATTTGGACTCAGATTTTTGCTTTTGGTGAGGCAAGCATTTACCCCAAATTAACACTTTGCTAAAGAGCTTTGTCAGCAGCAGCATTTTCTGATATTTAAACTGAAGTTTGCCAGATTTAGGGAGTGAAAGGAGAGATTTATTGAGAAAGGACTGATACATCCTGCTGCCATGAAGGTCTTGCAAGAACACACAACTCATAATTACATGTGACCCCTCTTTCTTCAGTCTGATGTCATTCCCATCAGCCTTTGAGATGCCTCTGATATACAACAAAAAGAGGGATAATGAGCCCTGAGCTAGTACTAACCCAACAACTTTGGGGTGCACACCAGCTGCCAGAGATCAGCAGCAGAATAACAGAATAACTAAATAACAGCAGAATGTACAAATCAAGGTGGTACAAGAGCTATATCTCTTTTAATGATTTTTCTTTAATGAGTGCCATCCTAAGAAGAAGCTGGTCATGTCTGGCTTGCACAATGTGCTAAAGCACTGCATAAAGGTAGCAGTAAGCAAAATCTTTCTTAAATCAATCAACAGAAGACATACAAAAATGGAACTCTTAAGGGCAATCAAGCTGGAACAAACTTCTCTTCTGATGGTAAAGATTGAGTGATTCCTGCTTATCTGGTAGTTTATCTAAATCACCTTGAGTATATCCAGTGGTCTCTAAAGGCGCTGTGGACAAACAGCTCCAAGCAAAGCTGCTTCACTAAAAGGGGACTTCAAAAATCATGTTGTTAGCATTCATCTGTTCCTCATTACTCCAACACAATATTAAATCTGAACAGATCTGGAAAATTGTACCTCCTACACAGACATTTTTTCCTCCTTATTGTCTTTCCAAGTCCTAAAAATGCAGCTGAAGGCGTGAACAGCTGCAAGACTGGAAGCTACAAATGAGCTGCTTATACAGTAGCGATGGTGGAATAACCAGAGCATGGTGCTACACTTTTTTCAAGAGGAAGAATTTCAAGAGTGAACTGGTAAAGCAGATTTTCCTACTCTTCTAAGAAAAGTGGCTGCTCCAGGGCCATGCGGTCATCAAACAACAAGACACATATTTCTGGTTTTACAATCTAGTAGAAGATGCTGAAGGCCTAAAACCTCCACAATAACTCAGAGTATGTCTCAATGCCTCTATTCTGCGTTTTTCCTTCTAGGAACATTAAAAACATGATAATTTCATTTATTTTTATTTGCATTCCGTGATGAACCCAAGTATAATTGATGGCATTGTGACACGGGGAGGAAAACTTAAGAAAGCCTACTGGCATCCACTGCCAGATTGCTCATTTTATTTGGTCTGGGAGTGACTGACCTGGGAATATAAATGCTATTGTAATAAAAAAACTACACCTCAAAAAATGAAAAAAAACCTAAAGAACAAAAAATAAAGGTACCAGGTTGTTTGACTGAAGGCTTTATCACAAGAAGCATAGAGACCTGAAGAGGATCAGAGGAATGACAAGGGGTGGAGGAACCCAAGTGACCAAATCAGTGAAATCAGAGCATGACAAAGGATATCATTATACTGTTCTCCCTAGAATGGAACCCATGAAGAGCTGAGGGGAAGAAACTTTCTTCTTGGACTTCCATGCAAAATACAAGGATTACTGCCTAAAGGGACATAGGGCTAACTATGGAATGTAGGAGGAAGCAAATTTGGGAATTGTGTAAAATTTATCCAGTTGGCAGTTTGTCACTCTAGGAAATGCTGTGTTTTGCAGATCCGGGTAAAGTGGGCAGAGAAATAAAATTAGGGAGAGAGATGGTGCAACTGGACAGTCCTTATACTTATTTTCTTTTTCTAGTTGGCATTGCTTATATATCTCCATGCATGTCCCCACAAAGTCATAAAGTACATAACAGCTGTATGTCCTATATACCATACATCTGCATATTTCATTTATAAGGCTGAATAAAACAGCACAGATGCTTTTACTTATTGATTATAGTCTTTACTAGCTGTGTTCAATTTCACTTCAACATCTCTTTTTGACATTAATGGGCTGTAGTCAGGCTCACCTATTCCATGCTCACACTGAGCAAAAGACCTCACCATGTAAGTTTCCAGGAATAAGAATTCGTTCAGAGATAAAGGATGAATGGGAATTGCATGCCTGTTTCCAAAACTGGAAATCCCATTCTGAAGCTTCTGACGTTCTGGACAGGAACCCAACAAAACCTAAGATTACTTCAAGCCATGAATGTCAGCTTACAGAGGGACTGAGAATCAAGAATTGTTCCAATGGTTAAGAAAATACACAGCTTCAAACGACTAATTGAATCCCTCTTCATATAATTCACCGGTATAGTCAGAACTTGAAGAATCACAGGAACTTAACCCATTCTGGCTTGAAATTACACTTTCAGTGCAGAGCACCAGGTGCAAATGGAAATTGTCTGGAACAACCTCTGCCAGAATGTAAAAAGCAACTGAACAGAAGACAAAAAACAGGTTTTTTTTTTTCTTTTTAGATCTCATTACCACTGTGCAGGAGGCCAGCATGAAACTTCTTGGTTTGCAGAGGTACATCATCATCACTAAATTAAGAGAGTCTTAAGGAGAACAATGCTGCAGCCATGTTACAGGAAAAAACTGGAAGTGAAGAGACTGCAAACATTGCTTGTCTTTTCACAGGTAGGAATATCTTCTCCTGACTCATGCATATGTAGGAGACCTGCCCACAGTCTAAGTCTATGCAGGAGCTTTTCAGTAAGACCTTATTACAATTTCTTCCAGTGCATGCCCATAAACAAGTTTGTCTTCCTGGCATGTCTTCTATATTATATTTATGCTCCACTGCATGTCTCAGGAAAACACTAGAGGGTTTATCAGTGCTAAAATTTCAGATATACTACAGCCAATGATTCAGAAAATTACTCATTATCTTTTAAAACAGTTAATGTAAGCCTCACTTTTAAACTGTACATTCTTTATGACAGATAACTTGTCTTCTGCCTTTTCTGTGAAGTATTTGGGATATTTTTGGGCCTCATAAAATTACAATAACACCCTCACAATCAAGGTAATGAAACTTGGCATTTTATAATGGTGTCTCTTATAGAAAAAAATGTTTCAGAAAAGTTTCAACATGCCTGCTTCTAACTAGAATTTTTAATTATAATCAAAAAATGTTTCTAGTTTGACACTTCTTGATTTCACCCCTTTCTACTTTTAAACAGGTTTTCACTTTAAATCAGACTTTAAGAGGAAAAAAAAGGCTTCAAGTTTAAATCTTCTAAGTCTTTACTTTCAACTCTCCCTTATGACAAAAATACCATGGACATAATGCAAATGTCAGCCTCCTTGCCATAGGTCAGAACCAGAAAAATGTGAAAGTCTTCAGTTTTTATATAATACTCCTTCTGTCTGCTACATACATTAACATTTACAATGGAAAATGTTGAAGACCTCCCACCTCCAGTTGTTCAAGAATTTCTTGTTTAATATCCACAGCAGACTATAACAGATTTGCTGGAATACGCATCTCTGCATCCTCAGATGAATGCTCTGTGTGTTTGCAAAGGTCTATGAGATGGGCCTGCCAGAAAGCCAAGCTTGTTAGCAGCTCCAGACAGCTCTCCCTGGTGTTCCTGTGTGCCTCTAACACACACCTCAGTAATCACCCAGAGAAGACCACATGTAATTTCTCTGCACACAGGCAGAATCTGTGCAGTGGATCAAAAGAGCCTTGCAGTTGGTGTCAGTAATTTCCTGCTATTCCATATCCTTGAATATTGGCTCAAAGAAAAAGCCTCTAAGGAAGTTCAAACCTTCAATTTTTCTGTCTTTCTCAACATTTTGGTAAAGAACTCCCCTATCACCTTTTGCATCTACCAGTTCAATTCCCGCAGAACACAATGAAAGCGAGTCAGAAGTACACACACAAAGCATACCAAAATCCTGAGGAGCAACAAAATTGCATCTCACCACTAACCTGATGAATCTTTGCAAATCAGTGATTAAACCCCATTTGTCTGACTAGACTCAAATGGATTTGTGTGATGGGAGGGACATACTTTCTTCTCAGGTAAATTTCACCTTCCAGATCATTCATGGCATCACCTATGCTATGACTTGTGCGAGGGCTTCTAAATCAGTCCTACCCCCAAAGATGGCCACAAGGCTAATTTCAAGACTGCCATTGTTCCCAAGTCCCCATCTAGTACTAAGAGAAGTGGCTCCTGCCTGGGCTTGGGGCTGCTTTGGGTGCAAACAGCAATGCTGCTCCAAGCGTGGTGCTGCTAGGCTAACAGAGCAGTCCTTCAGGAAGGTCAGCATTAGAAGAAGGGCATGATGGATGCCACCTTTGCAGGGATGGGTGCATAGCTGCTTCCCAGGGGTGCCACACAATTTGGGCTCAGGGGTGGCTTTGGGCCACAGGGTGACTCCCTGTTTCCAGCCCACCAAGTGTGCAGTCCCACACAGGCACCATCCCAGTGAAGCTGGGCAAGGGACTCTGGCTCCCAGCAGGAGCAGGAACATGTGTACAGGCACTGAGAGGTGGGAAAGTAGCTCAGTTGCATCTCCTGAATGCTATAAAATAAATTTTTAAAAATCTCCTGGACTGAACTTTCCCAGCAGTGCTGAGGTGGCATGGGAGTAGTTCTTGTCCTCATCTTAGCTCCTCAGCAGTGGCACCAACCTGCACACACAGCACCTGGTCTGTCAAATTCCTTCCTTCCAATTCAGCACTTGGTCTGCAGAATTCCTTCCTTCTTTCCAATTCCCACCTGAGAGAGAACAACTCCTATGCCCTGCTCATACTTACTGCTCATGTTTTTTCTGCAATGTATTGATAAATGTAAAAGGGGAACCAATAGATTTTATATAACTCCTGTCCAAAGGATGTGAAATCTCGGAGGACATTTTGGTTCACATGTTTCAGTGAACAAAGAAAAGGACTACACAAATTCCTGCATGGAGCCTGACCCCTAGCTAGATTCACCTTCTCCAATCCTAGCACAAAAAGCGATGCCCAACGGGCTGTGCTGAGCTCTGCCCCACCATGTCCCTCCCTTCATGCCCTGGAGAAGGAGGCTGGCATGGAGTGGCAGCTCTTCCCCTGCAAAAACCCAGAGCCCAAATCCCCCAATAATGCTGCAGCCCACAAGTGACTACAGATCTGTTATGCAGCTGTTCCTCTCACATACCTACCCCCACAAATCCTGGTGCTCCAACTTTGCTGGGAAGGCACAGAGCACCACTAAATCCTATTTTATTACAGTCAGGATTATGCTTACACATCCATGATGGCAGTGTAAAACTTGCTAAAAAGACTTCTTAAAGCCATACACCATCTAAAAACTGGACTCTCAGATTTCTTAGAAAATCTGTAATATTTTCTTTTCTTCACTTGCCTTTGGGAGAAAATATTACAAGCAAAGGCCTTCCAGTTGAATTACTGAGTAGATGCTGATCTGGCAATTTCCATTAAAAAAAGTCCATAAGTAAGCAGCAAGATGATATAGCCTGCTGTAATTTATTTTGTCAGAGAAAAATTGCACAAGCAAATGCATTATTAGGATGGACTATTTTTAATTAAAGCTCCTGAGGAGAAGATAGACAACAGCTAAGAAAAGCCACCCATGTCTGGAAGCTATATTGAGAATAAAAAAATGGAAAGCCAAAACACATAGAGAAATGGACATTTGACATTTGAATGAGGATTTCTAATAGCTCAGAGGAAGGAAGAATATGAAACTGGAGTTTCAATTTAGGGCCAATTCAGATATAATCCCTTCTGTTAGGGATTTGGAGCTGTGAAGCTTCTCAACTTCAAGGAGTATGCTTTTAGCAAGGTTATACATGTCAGACTGAGAGACACCTGCATGTTCCCTTTGGGAAGCAAGCTGGGGATGATCACTGACAGTGCCTGAAAGAAGAAGGTTCTGCAGGAAATCTCTTCAAGCTAATGGGACCCAAGGTAAATCTCAAATTCAATGGATACTTAAATTCTAAATCAAGTGTTGCCTTCATTCCTAAAACTGGTGGTAATATTTGCACTTGTATGTCAGGTCTGGTTGCTCACTTTATACAGATGCATGCCTAATCTCCTTTGAGTCTTCCTAAATCCTTGCCCTTCAGTGATAATCATGTAGCAGTGAGATTCACAGACTGGTGACTTGTTTATGCTGTCTACCCAACAAGTTATTCTGTAATAGCTTCTGCCTCTGGCAACTCTCTGTGCCAGTATAAAAGTCACTTTGTCTTAGACTGGGGAAGCAAAGTCAGCAGCCAAAGCACTTTTCCTACAGTAAACACCAAGAAGAAATGATGGGGGTTTAAAGATTGCTGTTAAGAGCTGTGATTTGGAGGGCAGCCAGTGAAAGGATACCCAGCACAGACAGTAACTCTTTAGGCACACACATATATTACAATTCTAATCAGGAAAACCAAATAAAATACAAAGCTGCTTTCAAACATATTTCTGAAGACACTACTGTAGTAGCAGTTACAGAATAAGAATTCATTACATAGTAGTTAGGCCTTGAAGCCCAATGGCCATTCCTACTCAAGAGATCAGGAATAAACAGACAAAAAGTAGTATATGTTTTAAACAATCCTGTGCCTCGCTTTCTCCCATCAGTAGACCTGGAGTAAATCACACAGATAAAATAACTCCATGATGTAATTTCCTGAAATTACAGTGAGGGGCTCTGACTAAAAACATTTAGATAGCCCCAAACACATTACTAAATGTCAGTAAACACTGAAACACCTTCTTTTCATTTTTTGTGATTATGAAAGAGCTACTAGTACTTGAAGCAGTTATACTGGCTAAAAATTTGTTTAAGATTACTCAAAATCCTTACATATACAACAGCACTGCACATTCATGAATTTTTTCTCAAGGACTGTTTTCTTTCTTGTATCTGTAATAGTAACCAGTGATACTTTAAATTAATTTTTAGCATAGTCTTTTCTTTATTTATCTTTTCTCACTACTGTTTAAATCCCCCTGGAACTCAGTGGACACTGTCCCCAGGCTCGATGGCATTAGCAGTGAATCTGCCTTGCCTGAAACGGATCTCAGGCTGACATTTGACAGGGCTCCCTGGATGTGGCTCACCAGCAGTTTGCATGCGCCTACTCCCTGCCACACCCAAATATGAAAATAAGGCATCAGTCACTGTTTACAACACTGCAAGAAATGCTGTAAACATAATGAGATCATCACAGGAAATTCACATGGTAAAAAACCATGGGAATTAATAATACAAACAGAGGAATGCTTCCAAGCAAACAGACTTCATGCAAAATAAAAAAAGAGGGACAGTGTTTCCAACCTCTGCTGCACCAAAGAGAAAACCCCAATTGCAAATTAAAATCAGAGTGCTTGTATTTCATTTAGGTTATCTGTCTGCCCTCTGATAGCTGTTTGTGCCAGCCAAAAGTGAATTTATAGCATAATTGAAATTACATTCTTTTTCTGCTACTCACTTGATTCTGATGAGCATCATTAGGATGAAGCAATTTATCATGCTTTATATCTGAAAGAGTTGTTCTCTTTCCACAATCCAACCCTTTGTACCATCACTCACTAAAAATCTGGGCATTATAATTTCCTTTCTCCTTCTGCTTCTGTTTCATGAAAACTCTGCTGACAATCATGAGACAAAATACAGAGCATGCACATGATCTCAGATAGCTATTAAATCCTCTGAGAATTAAGACATACTTTCACTGCCACAGGTGAATTTTCACTTTGAGTCTTTAGCTCCAGTGTCCCTCATCCAGCAAATGCTCCAAACAAGAGCAGAAGAGAGACAGCCACCTGCAGCTGGTGTATCTGTAAGTAGGCAAGCACCTGCCCCAGGTGCACAGTAGATCAGGTGACTGCTCTGCAGGAGGAATTTTTGTACATGTAGCTTGACAAAGAAAGGAAAGGAGACATGTTCTTTTCCATTCCTCCTGGCAGATGAACGAATTATCCCCTATCAAAGGCAGAAGCTGGGCTGGCCGGTGCCCTCAGATGTGCAGTTGCAAGAGGCTACCTCTGCTTATCATAGCAGAGAGCAGCCAACCCCTGCCAAGGAATACAGTCTGTCAGCAGAAACTTTTTGTTACTGCTGTTTGCAAACAAACCTCATTCCGTGCTGAGATTTCAGCACTGGCAATCAAAAGTTACACTAAACAGATTTACCTTGAAGGTTTTCTTGATCAAACAGCAAGCCCCAGATGCTGCTTTAAATACCATTTGCAAGAACAGAAATACCTTTTAAACTTTTAACTGCTCAATCTCACCTAGTGCAGACTTTAGTTCATTACCTGTTGCCACAATGCTGAACTGACAGTCTGGAGTTGACAAAATGCTACTACATAAGGGGAAAAGGGATGCATGTTTGCTGGATCCCACACCCTATGGGCAGAAGTAGGCATTCCACCACAAGACTCTAATAAAATGATTTTTTAGCTAACTTTTGAGAGTATCTACAGTTGCAAGATACTGAAGCCTTCAGATTTTATTTGGCTGCAGCCAAAAAACTTCATTAAACCTCAGGCACTTGTTTGCTGTAGGACATAAATCAAAATATTGGGTGCTTTGATGCATACGTACTAGTCTAAAGGATTAATTAGGTCTTCAAGAATAATCAACAATTTGAGACAGAAAAAAATCTCTTTGCTAGAAGTCTGCCTCTGGAGATAGCCACTGTTACCTGTGAAGGCTTGACTTGACATCACCACACAGCCAGCTTCTCTTTAAAAACTGCACACAGAAATGAGACCTTTGACTCCTCTCAAGGTCCAATTCCCCTACCTCAAATCCCTTGTAAATATGTAAGTATTGTCATCAATTTCTCCCATATTTAAAAATTCCTATGAACTGAATGCTAAACTCCTAGAAAGCTTAACATGGACATATTTTTCCCTACCTGGGCAGTAATGGGATATTTTACTTTTTGTTTGTAACACACACTCAGCCATGATAAAAAAAAATACTTCTAATTAAAGAATGAAAACAAAGTAAAAAGCCAGAGTTATTACCCCATGAGGTAAAAAAAAAAAAAAACAACCCAAAAAAACAAACAAAAAAAAAAACAACCAAAACAAAACAAAAAAAAAAAAAAAGAAAACAAAAAACCCAAAAAACAAACAAACAAAAAAAAAAGCCACAAAACCACAAATAGCTATGATCATTATGACATTTTGATATCTGCTCACTTCTGGTCAAATTCTCCATCTCCTATCACAAAGGAAAAGACAAGTTGTCACTGCCATGCATGTCATACTGGCAGAGACTGAATACCTGGCTATAATAGTTAGGAGTGCTGTCAAAAAAATCCCTAAATGCACAATCACTAATGATTTCATTGTGGTACATTTTTCATTTGAAAATAATAGTCAGTACTTAAATGGAGAAAAAAGAAGTGCAATAAATCCTTAATGATCCTGAGTCTCTTTTATACTAGCAGTTTTACATGGTAAAAACAATTCTTGGAAATGTCAACCTGCCAATCTGGTTTAAGGTTTTAAACCTTTATTATGAATTTCAGAGGTAGACTAGAAATATTTCTGTTAATGGCTTTGTTTGAAATGTCTTGATTATGGATAATCAGGTATGAGCAGTAGATTCTTGCAACACAAAAAACTCCTGAATAGAAAATTAAAGCTAAATCAACATTATCCTAAGGTTTTCTATTCCTCATTTCCCATCACAAGGTTCCAAGCAGTTACTGCCACATCCTCTTCACCCAGCAGGTCTCCATATGAAACAGAAGTAAAATGAGCCTTTGGTGGTGGGCGATTTATCCAAACTATTTCCTGTCCTGAATGCCCAAGAGGAAATCTCATATTCTTCCCCTTCTCCTCTCTGAGCTGCCAAGAAAAACCCAACTCCAGGACCTCAGAGCAAGAGCTAGAGGGTCCAAGTGAGAAAGTGAGAAACCAAATCAGTTGCAGCAGGAAAGGGAAGAAAAAATAGCTTATATTTTAAAGCCCAGATTATAACATGACAAGAACTCTAATTAGTGCTCTTGTCCCCTTCAATTATGTTGGCTGATGACCTGGAGTAAAGGTGCCAGGATCCAATCAACACCCACATTTAAAACCATTTAACAGATTGTCAGGTTTAGTTGTGAAAATGCCTTTATTCGTAACTGGTTTTAGAGAATCCTGGAAAGCACTGTCAGTCTTTATACACTGAGAATTACATGCTGGTTGGTTGGGGAAACTGAAGCTGCTTTCTTTTTTTCCCTCTCTCTTGGTTTGTATTCATAGTGAAAAAATCATGTAGTAGCATGACAAAGATCTTTCTTTCAATACCAGACTCTTTGAAGAAGCATGGTACTTCTTGTGGAGCATTATATTGTGGATACCTGTGGTATATTGTATCCAAAACCTTCCTCTTGCCCTTACTTTTAAGGAAAGAATCCCGGGAGACACAAAGCATGTGTCAAATGTCCATATCCAGATTGCTCAACCCCCAAAGGCTCCCTCTTCCTTCCCTTTGACTAAGAAAATTACTGTCAAATTTTCTCCTGATCATCTTGTAGCACAGAAACAACAATGCTCTAGTTCTCCCCAGTGTTTTTTCATACCAACTCCGAAGGACAGCAATTCATGCAATGTTTCTGTTTTTTCCAACAGCCTGAGAGCACAAAACCACGTTCAGTGAAAGGCAGCTGCAGGAGTGCCAATGGCTCATCTTCCTGTGCAGAACCACGAGAACTCTTTCTATTTTTTACATTCTCCCCCCAAAAGAATTCACAATTTCTTACATATGGTTATTTTTGTAAGAGTTGTGTCCAAGAGAAGCAAGAGACATCTCTGAATTTGTGTTATTTAAATTACAGTATCCTCTATGGCTGTGTGAACTGGTGGACTATTCACCCAAACAAAACTGAACAGATGCAAGACTTTACCCAAGAGTGAAATCAACACTGTAGGATAAAAACCACCCTGACTTTAATATTCACTGACATATTGTTTTCCATTTTGTTTGGTTTTTTGCACTTACTACAGTCAGGCCCAGAATGGAAGTGACAAATTATCCCACCACAGGAATGTTCTCACAGTATTTTCAGGGAGATTGAGAGCAGGTGGAACCATAAATAGCAGAAAAATCTTCCTGTTTAAAGATTTTTTATTTCCTTGCCTGAAGTCCTGACCTAGGGGAGCAGTTTCTGGCAGCAGCTGTGAAGTAACTTTCCAAGTAGTGTAACTCAGCCCTCAGCACCAGAGACTGCTGTCCCAAGGTGTGTCTGAAGTCCTGCACATCTCAGCTGCCCCTGACCTCAAGGGCTGTTTCGCACGTACTGGAGAATTTTGTGTTCAATTTAGCATCCATATCTGAAAAATGCTGAGGAAAAGCCTAAGGTGAAGAAGAAAAGGAAGGAACAGAAGATGAGACAATCCCACCAAGGAGGAACCTGTAGAAGGGGAAAGAGGAAAGCTGATCTGTTTACCATGGGAGGAGATGGAGGACACGAAAAGGGATTTTTTTTTTTTTAAGGAAACCAACCCAAATTTCTTTTTCCTTTTTCTTGTGAAGGTAATCCGTAAACTGTAGTCACATACCCTGACAGCTCACCACAACAGTGGAGAACACAGAACACAGAATCATTCTACAATTTTGATAGATAACGGCGAAGGTACAACAATCAGTGGTTTTAATACAATGGTCAAGGAAGCTCCTTCCCACAAGTGATTCCCATCCTTTCACATCCTTGTAAGTCATGTAGGGCCTACATTTCAGTTCCTCTCCAAAGTAGTATGGGAACCTTCCCCTGTAATAGCCCATAGTTTATGATACCTGGAGCAGCATGCACCACAACTTCTGGTTTGGGAATAATCAACAAATCAGTAAATTAATCATAAAAGACACATGAGCATGGCAATGGAAAAGCAGAAGGATTCCTGTAGAAAGGAGGACTTTGGGAATGACCAACCTGTCAGCCTCACCTGTGTGCCTGGGAAGACCATGGAACAGATCCTCCCAGAAGTTATGCTAAGGCGCATGGAGGACAGGGAAGTGATTTGAGACATCCAGCACGGCTTCACCAAGGGCAAGTCCTGCCTGAGCAACCTGGTGGTCTTCTACTGACTCCATCAGTGGGCAAGGGAAGAGCTAACAGATGTCATCTGTACTTCTGTAAGGCCTTTGATACGGTCCCCCACAACATCCTTCTATCTAAAATGGAGAGATATACATTGTTGGGTGGACTGCTTTGTGAATGAGGCATAGGTTGGATGGTCACAATCAGACGGTAGTGGTCAACGGCTCAATGTCCAGATGGAAGGGCTCTGGAGAGACCTTATGGCAGCCTTTTAAAATTAAAGGGGTCTTATTAGAACAATGAGGACAGGCTTTTTAGTAAGGCCTGTTGCAATAGGACAAGGTGTAAAGGTTTTAAACTAGTAGAAACCAATCTAGATTTAGATTGGACATAAGGAAGCAATTTTTTGTGATGAGGGTGGTGAAACACTGAAACAGATTGCCCAGTGTCCTGGGGTGACTTTATGATGCTTGTATCCCCAGTCATCTGTCCTGCTTATGCTGGATATTAAGTTCTGCACCTCTAAGACTGGTTCTAAGAGCAAAGGTTGGGGGAGAAGAAGCGTGGAGTTTGTTTGCAGAAACTGCACTTGCTCCCTCACATTCCTTCTCACGGACTGTATTGTCTGCAGCATGGCCAGTGGGAGAGAGCTTTCCTTTGCTTTTAGTTAGTTTTTTAGTTAGCTGAGGCCAGAAGTTTTTTTTTAACTGTTCAGTTGGGAACACCAGGACTATTGTCCAGGGGTCCCCTAAGCTGCGGCTGGGACACCAGACACAAGCCCCAGAGAGACTGAGAGAAAGCCAAGGACACAGCCATGAAAAGGACTCTCTCTCTCTCTCTCTCCGATCCACAGAAGGACTCTTCTGAATTTGCCATCTCTTCAGAACAGCAAGAGGTTACACTGTTTAATATTATTCTTTTTTTTTCAGGTTTGTGAGTACTTTGCTTGTTAAATAAACAATTTTTTCCACTTTTCTTCAAGGAAATCTTTCCCAAACTGGTGAGGGGGAGGGGCTGCTTGAATTTGCTTTCTAGAGGGACCCCATTTGGAGGTTTCCTCCCAAATTTGCCCTAAACCAGGACACCCAGAGAGGTGGTAGATGCCCCATTCCTAGAAACATACAGGGTCAGACGGGGCTCTGAACAACCTGACCTAGTTGAAGAAGTCCCTGTTCACTGAAGGTGGGTTGGACTAGATGACATTTAAAGATCCCTCTATCCTATTGGTCCTATGAAGGACCAGATTCTTGAAAACTGAAAGAGGAGATGAACAAAACAAATCCTGAATTATTTTTTATAGAAAAATATATGAAAAACATTAATGAGAAAAACAATTTAAAGGTTTTCAGATTTGCATCTGCCTTAGAACTGTTTTACCATATCATTTAATAACTTTATTCCACCCTCCATCCCTTCAAAGTCTTTTGTTTTATTTAACACCACTGAACTCAGGGATGGGAATTTATCCTGAACTCCGCATGCAGCAACAATGAGGTGAGCTGCCTTCACCAATCTCTGCACAAGACCCACTTTCTCTTGGCACAGCTGACTGAGGGAAAAGCATGCTGAAGAGATTGAACTGTAACTATTTTGGAGTGATCCCTGAGAAAGAGGCCTTAAATAGACCAATACGTACATCTGTCAGTCTCAGATGGATCGTTCTGCTTCTTCTGCCCACCTAGGCATTATGCTGATGTCCCTAAATATCAGCACAGCTTACCCTCCCCAGCAGTGGCTACTACTGATGGAGCAAGACCTAAAATTTGGGTAGTAACATCTAGTAATTTTTGTATTTATTTTGGCTAGAGCTTCCATCTTGTGACAAAACATACAGTAAAGAGAAAAGGAAATAGAGAAATCACAAGTAGTGTACCCATTAAGGGCAGACTGTGCCATTTTTCTAGAACAAATGAGACACCATTATGGGCACTTAAAGAAAATTCAGGCTTTCTTACACCAAGGCACATCAAATCCAAACCCAAATCAAGTGAAAGCTTTGCCATGCCTCCTCCCACAGAACAGATACTGTCTCTTCACCATGTGTTTTTCAGCAGGCTGAGTGTTGGAACAGGGTGAAAAAACATCCTAACATTGCAGCGAGCTCCCAGATGATATAACTGCTGGCAAAACCAATGGGGGTGTGGGGATCACTCCTGTGGGGATGAGAAAGAGATTGAAATGCTGCACACACCACCGCTTTAGCATGGATTGGGTTTGCAAAGAGAGCAAGACAGGTGAAAATATCCTCATCTGTGGCCCGAAGAAGCAGGTTATTTACCTAGAGCAGCAAAACGTGCTGATTACAAATTGCTTGAAGAGTCACAACTGCGTCATTCCACCTCTTTATCACTTAAACCCTTTTCCTGACCTACTTGCACCAGCTGACTCCATTTTTCCCTTTCAGAGGAACGGAGAACTTCTTGACAGATCCAGGCAACGTGCGGCACTCTGCCGAGCTGGGCTGCGTTTCAGCTAGCAAGGCTTTGGGCAGCGGAGCCAGGCTTACCTGCACAGTGCCAGGCATGGAGAATGAGCAAAGTCCAGTGCTATAGCATGTGGCAATGGAAAACTTGCCAAGATGGTCAGATCTTTGCCCCTCGTTCATCCTCTGACAGCTTGAGTAGTGCATTGTTAATAATTCATAAGTTATCTGTGCAATAAGTTACGTTCTCCTTTTAAAAATAGAGCTAGAGAAGCAAGTCTAAATAATTAATTTCAGAAGAAAAATAATCAAATAACCCTTTCAAAGAAGGACAAAAATCAATAGCTCTGATTTTTTTTCACCTTGCTAAGCATTTACGGAAAATACCGTCCCCATAGATGACAATGCTGCGGTGTGACACATTCCTAAGTGCAGCATCATCACAACAAAAACCACAGGCAATTTGGAAAATTTGTTTAGAATCAATGCATTGCACAAAGCTCCTCTTCCCACCCTGACAGACTGTCTCTCCCTCTTTTCCACCCTGCTAGCCAGCGCTCCAGATGCTGGGATGAAATTACCGGTGATGTGAGATGAAAACAACTCACAGCTGGCGCCTGCTCACTGGGAGCCAGCTGAAGGGCAGGGAAGCTGTGCCTCCCAGGAGTGGTGACACTGAGCTGGCCACTGAAGCCAGCTCTGCACTGAGCACCAAATGAAGGGAGCTTCTTTACAGGTTTGCACACCACTTCTCCTTCAGCTGGAACTCCCTGATATGCACAAGGCTACATTCACTTGAGGTCTGTGCTGGCTCCTCTGAGCCCTGAGAGGAAAGCAGAGAGGGCAGGGCATGAGATATCTCTGAAACTACAATGCCTTGGTATCCACCTCCACCCCAAACACTGCATGAAACTTCCCACAGGAACAGTTGCCAGATGGTTGCTGATCTGAATTAGTTTCACGGGAGAGTGGAACGGCAAGGGATATACCTAATCAACTTCAGCATGCATTTAGCTGTGGATATTCCAGCTTTAAATCACAGCCTCTGTTCACAGAAACAGCAGAAAGCTGTGACAGTTTACTTCTCCTGAAACAAAGTCTTGTCCACACCTTGGCAAGGAAAGCAAAGTGTACTGTCTTCACCTAGGACTTATGCCCCAGTTGAAACACGATTTAGAATATGGAGAGCATGCATTTATTTTTCCCCCAGAACAGCACTTGAAGGATTTGCTACCAATATTTTGCAAGGCTTTGCTGAAGAAAACCTTTAATTATATTAGCATATAGTAAGGGAAAGAATGAAAAGAAAATAAGGTATTTTTCAAGTGAAAATGTCAGAGATTACAGTTTGTTTGCACTGTCACTGCTGAAGCCCATGTGACAGGCAGCAGGATTATTTTTGGTAACTGGGTGGAGGATGGGGAGACTGATACACTGTTTGAACTTCTCCATGCCAGTCTCTGCTATTGAAAAAGTTACCAAAATACTTCTGCTATGTAGTAAGAAAAATTCATTATCAATGCACAGAGAAACTTCATTTATCATATCAAGAAGGTTTCCTTGTAACTAACTGGTATCTAGACAGTCATACAGCTATGGTAGGTCATTTTTCCTGCTGTAAATGCCATCACTTAAACATAATTACTCCATATGCAAAGGCCAGTTGTGGTTCTTCAACGTATTGGGGAGTTATGAAGGGAGTGAGTCAGCAGAAGCCCATGCCTGGGATGAGAAACTCAGGCTGAGCAAGAGAAGAGCAGGGATTTTGCAAGAGACAGATCTCTGGATCTGATCAGCAGAATCACTGTCACTTTACCTAAAAAAAACTCACATCAAAAATTATAATAGGATTTGCAAGTAGTGTCAGATGATAGCTGGCCAGTCTGGACAAATAGCAAATACCTAGAAAATAAAGACTAATGAGAGCTTGGTGGCAACTTATTTGGTAAATCATAAATCTTAATTTCAGATATAGATACTGCTCAGGGAGGGGCATTTATAACATTAGAGTCCGACACAAAATATTTGGAAAATTTGAGGGAGGGGTCCTTTGGTTTAAAGATATTTTAAAATTTCTAAAAAGAAATGTGGACAGTGCATTAGAAGACGTATAATATAATTACTTAAAAAAAAAAATCATGCTACTGATTTTGCTTCCTAACTACTGTGTTTTTTTGAGTCCAGAGAGATCCATTCCCATGCATTGCCTCCTACCAAGAAGGAGCAGACCATTTCACTCTCTGTACAGTTCCTGAAATGCCATAACAAGTATAAATCATTCACTGTGGGTAGGTACCAATTTATTATTTATCACAGTGAAAAAAAGATATTGGAGACAGAATGGTGCTGTGGTAAAACTTTCATTCAATTAATGGGTTTAGTTATGATTATTGCATAGGACTTCATAACTTAAAACTGTCAGAAGCACTAAAATCTAAACAGGGTTATTGAGTCAACATAGTCCTTTTAGTGTTACTTGAATCCTGTCCTGTTTCTCATAAATTTCCCTTCAGGTAAACTCACTGATAGCTAAAAAAAGGTAATGTATAACAGAAATCAAGCAATTTTCACAGTATATCCCTACTTTTGTGAGTAAATTTCATTTCGAAAATGTCTGAAAAACATTACGTGCCACTTTAATAAATATGTATAAATTCCTAGCTAATGAAAACATAGGGCAATGTTTTATGCAAACAAGTGTGTTTTCACCAAAAATAATTTCTTTAGCACTTGTGTACCACTTCACACCAGATCTGTATTTATATCAGAGCAAAAAGAGGGGAATGTGATTTCAGCTTGGAATAATCACACTTTACACACATGCAGCATGTGTTTTGCTCTACTTACAAGGTTCATGGCAATGAAAATGACTATCACACTCAGCTCCAGATTTCACACACAGCAGCCTCCAGATTTCATTTTGCTATGTAATGCTTATAGACCTGACTTCTTCTAGGAGCAAAATGCACTCCACCTCTATTGATGTTAAACAGAGTACTGCACTTGCACTTTGGAGCAAACCTTGTCTCAAAATAATATACCTGAAAGACTTTTCAACTTATCTTGTATATTTATATAATTTTTATAAGCTTCTGAATGTAGGTTTTCACTCTGTTATACAAATATTTTAACAGAAAATTTTCTTTGACTGTTAAAAGCAGCAGTTCTTGAACAGTGCCTCAAAAATAAGGTGCTGCAGGGGTGGAGCAGAGAATAAACTTGGGCATTACACCATCCAAAGCAAGTAAAGCTCTCGGATGAAAGAGCATTTATAGAAGTCACTGTCCTAAAAAGCCCACGGATAACCTGTGAAAGCCCATTTACAGTAGGTGCTGGTTCTCATCTCAGTCTGTGTCCTGAAGAGACATGTTGGAGGCATTACTATGGGCCAGAGGACTTATACTTCTTTCCTCTTAAGCAGAAATGAATGGAAACAGGATTTCTTGCTTTTTGCCTCTACCCTTATTTGTAAAAACACCAGTGAATGTGAGCTGCAGCCATAGCCCTCCATCAGCTGGAAGTGGTTTCCTGAGTGAAGATGCCCAGGGACCAGCACTTGGGTCTCTGACAGTCCCAATAACCTGAAGGGCTTGAAGCATTTCAGCTGAACTTAGGAGCTGGCCAGGAAAACTTCAGTGTCACATGGGAGGCTGCTGCTACAGCAGAGGTCCTTGCAAAACAGAAAGCAACACCTCTGGTTGCTCCCCCTCTGGTCCTTCTGCTTTCAGTGGCCATAAGAATGACTGTCACCTGCTCAGTAAGGCCAACACACAATCAGTAAATTTCCCCAGTTACACAGTTCTCATTCATTTCTTGTTACCCCATTTCACAGTACTCACATCAAATCTTTCAGCAGCTGCTGCCCCTGACCTTATTCCTCCCCTCTCTTTGTCTGGTCTGACGGGGCTGCCCATCCCTAGCAGTGTCAGTGCTGACACAGCTCTGCCTCATTCTCCACCCTGGCTCTCCACACCAAACCCAGACAAAGGGAAAAATACACGTTTAGCAGCTGCAAACAAGCAGCCAACTCATTCTACTCAGGGGGAACAGGAGCTGGCCCTGTGCTATCTCAGTGCTTTTCTTCAATAAGTAGCAAAAATGGTTTGTTCTTCCCTAGGTATGGAGCTTTCAGAGAAAGGATTACTCTGAAAGGTATTGCTTGCAGGGGAATTAATTATTGCTGTACATAAAGGCACCCAACACTTGCCAAGCATGATTTCCTAGTTGTTTACACTTAGACTAAAAATAGATCATCCTTCTGTGAAGGATCTTTCCTGAGAAAGTATAAGGAAGAAGTTCCTTAAGGATGACCTGGTGGCTCCAAGGAAATGAAGTTTGGGGTGAATTAGATGTCGAGTGGAGATGTTGAAAAATCTATTTGCTATTGTCAAGCCTGTGAGAAAAGTTCTGATTTGTAGATGCTCAGAAGAGAATTGGTAAGGGCTTTGCACTGCTGCAAAAGAAAGGAAACTTTGGGGAAAAAGTGTTCTGAATGCTTTCTGGTTGATTGATTGAGAAAAATTCTTAATACACATCAATATTTCTCATGAGGTGCATTAGGATATTAGGAAGGGGGAAATGACAGCTGCAGGGATGTTGCTGAGGTAATTTGTTAGTGATGGAGTCATTTTTTTTCTCTCCTGGCAGCCTGCTGACTCAAATGGCAATGTTAATAACCCAGACAACATGAGGAAAAAGCAAGCAAGCCTTGGCAGGGATATGTGTTCTTAGCAAATCTGTGAGGGCACACTGCCTTTGCTTCCAAAGCTCTAAGGAGGAAGCAGCTTTGTTAAGTCACAGAAAATCCTAGCAAATTCCTAGAAGGGACAGTTCTCACAAACATCCAGCATATGCTACAAAGAAGTGTTCACAGCAGTAGGAAAACTCTGCAGCTCTGGTGGAGAATGCCACAGAAAAAGGTATCAGAGGGTGGCCCAAAACCAGTTGAAATATTCACAGTAAAAAAGACAGAAAGGGGAGATTTGAAAAATGAAAACGGAAAAAGTAGGTGAACATAATAATGGAAAAAATCAATGAACCACA
This sequence comes from Vidua macroura, assembly GCF_024509145.1. Taxonomy (NCBI): domain Eukaryota; kingdom Metazoa; phylum Chordata; class Aves; order Passeriformes; family Viduidae; genus Vidua; species Vidua macroura. The sequence goes on from NC_071571.1 coordinate 103,263,662, forward strand.
GTGCTTCAGCAGATAGAGAAGACTGACACAAAAAAATAAACATGCTACAGTCAGTAAAGTTAAAAAACATTCAGTGAGAAAACATTATTAGCCCGTGAAAGAAATACCTTCAAAAGAATCAGTGACAGTATTTCAGGCAAGAGTAGCAGATGATGAACAGTGATAAATTAGTAAAATCTGAAAAAAATAGGAAGTATTATGGGACAGGAAAGAACTATATTATCTTTTGGCTAAGAGAACTGAAAGCAAAAAAGGAAGTACAGTGGCATGAGTAAGCAAAGTGAATGCCAGAATACTGATGAAGACATTCAGAGAAGAATGACGTCTAACTGGAAGACATCAGAATTGGACAAAATTCACAAGCATTTGTTAAACATCCTTATCAACTCATATCTTAGGTCAAAACACAGGAAATGCAGCAAAAGGCTGGAGGGATGGAGCACATCGATGAAAAAAAAAGAAAAAGACAAAGGGAAAGAAGGAGGTGGCATCCTAAAAACCTGCAAGTGACTCACCAGTTATCTGAGAGCTTCTTAATGAAACAATCAGTGGAAATCAGAATATTTTGTTGATGGGGAGCATTTGGCAGAGGCCAGAACAGGAAAAGGGCCTAGATGCTGTTTTGATAGATTATGCAAAAGCTTCTGAAAGTGTGTCATGGAATGGGAATCCAGAAGCACCTGGGACTGGGGAAGGAAGTGCATTAGCAGCAATTCACAGGGAGAGGGGAGGGGAGGGGAGGGGAGGGGAGGGGAGGGGAGGGGAGGGGAGGGGAGGGGAGGGGAGGGGAGGGGAGGGGAGGACTGTGAAGGATTATTTTCACAATAAGACACATTGAGAAATATTTAGTGAAAAGAGAGGAAAGTCTCTCTCATATGTACTTTATAAAACAACTTGAAATTACATGGTCAGTAGGAGGCAAAGAAAATTTCCCAGTTAAAACTGTAAGGCTCCTTTCCTAAGGAAATAAAAATTTTATTTAGATAGAACAAGCCTATATACCCAAGAAGTCCTGTTGAAAACATCACAGGGGATCAAAACAGGTATTGGTGAAAAAAAAAAAAAATCTAACAGCACTAAACATGATAAATGTTAGAAATTCCTCAAAAGATTATGATAAACACCAAAGGTTGCTTTAAAGAAAGAGTGCTTTCAGAGACATGTACAATTCCTAAAGGTATTTCAGCATGTAAAATACATTAAAGATAATCAACATATATGTCATCTACTGCAGTGAGAAACAGGACTCGAGGGAATTGTACGGCACACCAAAGCAGAAGTGAGCACTGAATTAAGCGATAAATATGAACATAGATGGGAGAAAACCTTTCTGTTGATCCAATGATAGAGAATAGTCGAGGATATTACAGAGAACGAGCATATGGTTGCAGAAAGTTATATCAGAGAGTGAATACTGTCTAACTGGGTCTCAGGCAACGCTCCAGGACCAGATAGGAAAACGCTCCTTGTAACTGCCAGCCCTTAGATAGACAAGATGCAGAGTCAGGGTGGATTGGGAAGAAGCTACATGGCTTTGGGGTCACTTTTGTCCTGATATATAAAGCACTAGCTTTCCCACTGGCACATCTATAATGCATTCCTTGCACACATTAAATGTTCCTAAGGAGGCACCGCTTCTGGTATTGAGTGAAGAATAATTTTTTTTTTTTTTTAGCACTGTCAACAACACTGCAAACACACTTATCTGACACATGCGTAGCTGTGTTTCTCCAGCTTTTGGCTCATCTGTCCTTGTGTGACCTGCCAAGGACTCCAACCTCATCTTCTCACCTCCAGTGACCTTGTGAAATTGTGACTGCCAGAGAAACCACAACTCATGGCATGTGAAACCAGACTATTTCTACTACTACTACTACTACTACATCTCATGATCCCTCTTATGCCCTGCTTTATCTCCAGATCAGCATGAATACATCCCATCATTCTACCTGTTATCTCTCCCTTTCCCTAGCTCCTCTCCAGCTTTTGCCTCTTATGGGCAAAGAATACATACAAAGTAAGGGTGTATTCACTTCATCTTGCAATCCAGCAGAGAGACAGCTGACTTAGCAGCACTTCCCAGTACAGCTAGGCTGCAGCAACCTAAGCAGCAAGGTAAATTCAGCCTAGTTAGAGCCAGCTTGAGGCTTCAGCTCTCCTGGACCATTTTTTTCCCTCACTTCTCACCCATAATTTAGTTTCTGCTTGAACTCATCAAGCAGTACCCAGTGGAGCTGCATGTGAAACAACAACAAGCAATAAATTAAGTACTGTTGATGAGATGGCATTTTTGTACAGAGCCAAGACTGCAAACCCTGTAACATGGTATCATATCCACTTAGCACAGCATTCACAAATAACATTGAGAAAGGAGAAGAATAGCTAAAACATCATGAAGACTTTATTTTTTGTACCAGGTTCACAAGTAATCTAAGCAACACTGATATGTATACCAGCTGATGATCTGTTCTGTTAGGTACAAACACTCCAAAACTCCTGCACTGGACTACTCATAACTCAAACGCACGGAGAAATTAAATAGGGGTTGTCCTTATAAAATTGAGCCAGGCTTTGTGCCAGTTGACTCAAAAGTAATGTTGGAAAGATTAAAATAACACATAATTGCACCAGCTCTCTAAATCTGACCAGGGCTCAGAGGATAAATGTCTTACCTCATTACGTTTAAATGCTCTATCTCAATCTGGTTTAAAACAGAGCAGGGGCTGTGAGCTGCCAATCTGCTGTACTGTTAAGGGAACAGAAATACCACTGCAGATTGGGATGTAGGCTCCAGCAAAGAGCTGTGCTTAGTATTTGGCTTTCCTTTACGGTCCCCTGCTCCTCAGTTCACTTTCTTCCAAGGATCATCATTTCACCCAGTATGACTGTGTGTCAGCACCAGTTGAAATGATCCCTTTTCTCAAGAGACAGCATTTCTGTGCCTGAAGTGCAGTGTTATTTATACTTTACAGACCACATTCCGGCTGCCCAGCTCATGCTGATGGCTCCACCGCCATCACTGAGGAGTACCAGCCAAAACAGCGGCTTGCCTATCTGAACCCTGCTCTCAGAGACAAGTCATGCACACTTCATTTGACTTTCAAGTAGGTGGAAGTCCCAGTCTGTATAAAGAACAGCCAGAGCTAGCTGGAGTCAAATCAGAAAGTGTTTTGCTCCAGCAGGAAGAGAGTTCTTAAGGAGATAATTTAAAATGGGACAGAAGCCCTGTGAGAAGCCCCAGACAAAATGTGGATCACTCATCTACATCTCTATTGATTCTAAATTACCGATGACGTATCTGGGACACATAACAAAGGAGACCTTTGGGGCAATTGTACAAGCAATATCAGCAAGCATTTAATGTAAGATTTAGCCTAAGACACCTGTGTGCCAAATCTCCATTCTAACCCAGCAATGCTGCTCTGCATGGCTTTTCCGACAATTGCTTACCTCTTTTAACTTGTCCAGCTCATTTTGCAGCGTCTGCTTGGATACTTCCACCTCAATGATTTGCTGCCGAAGGACTTCATTTTCATCTTCTGCTTTAACTCGTTTCTCCTCCACGCTCTCCAGCTCGTGGTGCAGTCTGACAGAAACATCTTTGGCTACCTGGTCAAAAGAGCACAAATGCATGAAGATCAATCCATGAGGAGCAACAGCTATGTATGTTTCCTACAGTAAGAAGCATATCACAGCCCTAGACAACCAAGAGGTTTTTAATTCAATTATGACACTGTTGATTGAACACTCCAAGCCTTCCAAGTACCAAAACGAATATTCATTTCTAATAAGGAATCCAGAATGAAAATGTATTTGATTACCCATCTCCAGCTCCCTCTCCACATTATGTCATGAACAGCAGGAGGAAACAAGCAGACACCAAAGCCGCCCTTTAAAGTTCCAGCACATCACACAGATAAAGCCAAAGACAATGGATTGTGCTGTAAAGCTGATGGGCCATCGATCAAAGCAAAGTGTGTGCAGCAGTCACAGCCACATGAACTTGCTGCTCTAGCAGCAATCACAACTAGGCAAAAGTGATATGAAAGCACAGAAATATATGCTAGCTTAGGTTTTCTGAGTCCAGCCTAACAAGAATAGATATTTACTCCAAAAACATTTGTAAAGTTGATACATCTTATAACATAAGGAATTATGGAGTTACAAGAAGTGAGTAATAAAAACACTCAATATCTCTTTCATTGAAATCTAGGTGCAAGATTTCTACTGAGTAATGTATCATTGCTACTGTTATAAGGTTATAATTCAGTTTCCATCATAAAAGAAAAAATTAGATCTGACATTTTAAAAGGTTTGATGACTTGATATGTTACTCTCATTTCCACTGCTGACAACAAATCATTCTGGTTTCAGAAGGTTTTATGTTTTGCATTTAAAGTACAATATTCCTTTTGCAAGCAGTCCTCTCTACAGAAGATATTTTAAAAACAGCTACAAGACAGCAATATCAAGAAAGATGAGTAAAGCTAGATAAACATCATATGTACACAAAGCTTTACTTTGTCTTGATGGAAGCATTTCTGAAAGATATAAAAACTGCTTCAGTATGAATGTAATTTTTACAGGTATTTATGTTTGTAGGGAAAGAGCATTCCGATTCTCTATCTGCCCTGCAAAAATATTATACACTCCGTTCCTGTTACAAGTAACTCACTAGACTAAGAAATGCAACTTAGACTATTTTTTTTTCCAGTTACTTGGCATAAGCAAGAAGTGAAAAGGAAGGAAACAGCATGAACTGGAAAAAGCTTATCAGGTTTTGTTTACACAGTATTGCAAAGCTAAGGTTTTCAGTAAATCAAGACCCTTTAAATCTTTCAAATGCAGAAATGTAACTTGACTGTATTTCTTTCATTTTGAATCTGAACACATGTTTTTTTACTCACTGACACATCTTTTTATGTCGATGAGCTGAATATTTGTTCTCCACCACAGCAGAAGGAAATTGGTTGTGACGTTTGGAGAACTACTGCTTATTTCATGTGTCACCCTCACTTCCATTGCAGAGAGCCACATCACAGTCTGCTCTCTTTTGCTGTGAATATGAATCTCTCAACCCACCTTTAAATCTTGTTCCAGGCTCCTAATGAGCTCTCCATCCACATGGCCTGTTTGTGCAACTTTCAAGCTTTTCTGTTCTGCTTTCCTGAGACGATATTGCAGAATGCGGCAATTCTTGTTTGCCCGGTCCAGCTCTCGCCGGAGCTCCTGCAGCTGGTAAACATCTTCCTCTAAATAGCTGTCACGCATTTCTTCCATTTCAGCCCGAAGTTCATCCAGCTCATCCTGTGAGAAGTCAAAACAGTGCTCCATCATACCTCTAAATCTCACCCATGGGAGCAAAATAGGAAACATGCTCGCTAGGATACCACATTAATGAAATTATACAGATTGCAACACGCAGCTCCAGAAGTCACAGGAACAGAAGTTTTAACCCAACATTGAGTAATTATGCTGAAATAAATTAATGAATACTTGTCATATTTCTTTCAACTGCTTTGATGATTAAAAACAAAGCAGATGCTCATGTCTCCTGAAACTGGTAAAATTAAAATTGCACAATACTTCACCACCATTTGAACTGATTCCTTGCTTTACTTAGACTACAGTAGATCTACTTAACCAAGTACATCAACATCTCTGTGTGGTGTGCCTTTTTAACAATGAACACCTCCTAAAAACGAAATTTTTAGAGGAAAAAAGAAGTGCCTTACTCGAAATACTGAAATGCTCCATATGGAAACACTGTCCCATCTGAGCCTAACGCTGTGCACTGGCTTAATGACATGTGGATTGTGTGCAGGAGAAAGTGGGGTTTTGTTGTGTGCACACACATCTCAATAACAGTACCACAGGAACAAAACAAAACCTGTGTAACCTGCTCATTCTTTCCTGGGCATCATAAACTGTCCCAGTTCCACGTTGTACCACGTGTAGCACTTGCTCTCTAAGGTCAGATTAAAGAGTTATGGCTGAACAGGACAAGCTCTATCATTGCCGTTTGTTTAATACCTGCGTGACTGAAGCTCCAAAGCTAGAACTGTTATAAAGGTCTTCCAGGCAGAGGGGTACAAAGTACTAAACTTCTGTATGAGAGAAAAAAATATGATTCTACAAACTGAACAAAGTTGAGAGGAAAAAAATCAAGAAAAATAGGCAGGAGGAGAATATTTGATATTAACTACTAATTTTTAATTGGTTTCTTTAAAATTGCATTTGATATTATAAAGACCAAATTTTCTGTGGAAAACATTGCTTAAATAAGATTTTGTACTGGGACTAGCTGCACTGTGGCCCCACTTCAGATCTGTAAATCACTCTTGAAATACCAAGGATGGCTGGAGATTATTTCACACTTGAAGTTCCAAGGGTGGCCAGAGAATATTTCACACTTGTCTCAGGTGGAGAGGGCACTGCTATGACGTCAGTACCCTTGACAAAGCGCCCCCTGCCCCTGGCTGAACCATCCCTGTCCAGTGCCTGCAAGAACACATCTGCCCACACTCTCCTGGCAGTCCTCTCAACCATTCCCCCTTCCCATGGCATAACAAGACTGACATATTAATCTTGCTTCATTTGAGCTTTGATAACAAATGCAGGGCAGATCTTGTCCCTGAGCACAGTCCTGACCAAAGGAAGATGGGTAGATGTGTTCTTTAGCCTTGTCAGTTATGTTAGAATTACAGCGTTATTCTTACCAAAATCCCATCCGTGTAGAAATACTCCAGTATTTATACAGCTATGGTTTAATTTCAATTAATTGAGCCAGCATAAATTTTAGGTATACACAAGGCTGGTTATTTCCAAAATTACAGCTCTGGGCTCACCAGTGAGGCTTTGCTCCACCAGTAGAGCCCGCTCAGGACCCTACACCATTCTCCCCAGATGCTCTGAAAGGACAGAGAAGTTTTCTCACAAGCCTACTATGTCACTGTACATTCTCATTATATTCAGATTTCTGCTGTAGGAGCATCTTGTCCCACAGTCTCTCTGGGACAGGTACAGGATCAGGGTATTTGTGTGGATGGACAAACTCAAGGGTTACTCCCCAGTGAGCTGGATCATGCTGACACCATACACTGCCTGAAGAGGAGTAGTGTAAGCACAGTCATTTAGGTTACCCTTGCAGCAATAACATCCTCAGAAGTCCTAAATACATTAATTAAGCACAAACAGCTGACTTCAACGAAGCAAATGAGCTCTGCAGACCAAACCCAGCAAGATTATTTCAAAACAATTTAGGATCCAGGCTCTATCTACTCCTCCTCAGGACACAGCCAAATACTCTGGCCAGTTCACAGCTGACGCACTGGTGAAGTTTTGAGAAATGATGTATATTTTAAAAAGAAAAACATAGCAATGCATGCTTGATTGGATTGGGAACGAGACCGGCTTTTCTTTTCTGTGTACACACTTATCACTATGCTTCACATTTATAGACACTTTCAAGAGGTAAAGTAAAAGTTTACCCAGTCAAGATAAGAGATGCAGAAGAAAATGTCAAGGTTTTAGAAACTGATTAGAGAATAGCAGTAGCTTTTGAACCTAAGAAAAGGAGTACACTTGTGTATTATCAGATTATTAATGAGATATTTTGGCTAAGATACTCATACCAAAAGTAGAGTCTTTACCAGGCAGAGCTAACACAGCCCTATGGAATGAACAGGACCAGAGTTATTTCTTAAGGGCTGTCTGCAGACTCAGGTGTTGAATTTACCTCAACTAGATTTGAGTTCAATTAACTTTTTAATGTCATCTTCAGAATGCTAATGTTAGATTAGTAATTTGGTTGTAAATTAAAATTTTGAAACACCAATCCACAATAAAGAAAAACAACTGCCATCAACAAATTAATGGGATCTGGTTTATAATCTGCTGTTTACATTTAGGAGCTAAGCAATGGCTTTCATGTATAAAGTAGCCTGCAATTATAATGTCATTGCTCATCTCTTAAACTTCCTTCTTATCTTTATCAGGTTTTGTTGGTAGTAAATTTGGTTGATTTCTAAAGACAAATAATAAACAATATTTGATTTCAAAACCTTTATTGCAACCAAATTTGGAAAGCGAACCTCACATAATTTTAAACAACCCAATCCCTGAAACACTCAGCCCATTGAAACTGAATATTTCCAAATCCCGTCTGTGGGCATGGGAGTTCTCCCAGCTGTAGAAGTCACTGTCTCTGTTGGAGACTTCAATCCAATGTCTTTCCTCACACCAAAGAAGCTCCCCAAAGAGTTGCAAGCATTGGCATGAGCTATGTTTCAGGAGATAGAACAGTCTTTAACCTCCTGGTAAACCAAAGTTTTCTCAATCTCTCTTATCAGAACAACTATGACTTTGCAAATCAGTGTTGTGGGGTTTTATTTTATTTGCTTGGTTGTTTGGTTGTATTTCTGTTTTAGTTTTTTTTGTTGTTGTTGTTGTTTGGTTTTTTTTTTTTGTGCTATGGTTGCATCAAATACAGAGTTTGTTTTTCTCTAGTGTAATTTTGCAGATAAATTAAAATTTAGAATACAATGAAGGAGGCTGTACTTTAAAATCTCACTCAGTTCTCCTCTCTGATATTTTTTGACTGACACAGATTCTTTTCCACAATTAATGTCTTTTCTACTCCCAAAATTTTCACATAAAAATCAAATTGTGTCCTGACTTCTTGTATTTAGAGATTCAGCACCCTTTGGATGAGCTTTAAAACAAGGCAACATGAGGCCACAACATGTTTTGACTGTATAAGGAGCAGAAACCTCACTGTACAGGCTGCATGCAGCATCAGCCCATATTCTGCTGTATTGCTGCAGTGCTTGGAGCTTGAACCTATGCAGTGTGCCCAGCCCAGAGAGGAAAAGAACCAGATTAAATCAGACAGATTAAATCTTTTTGAATAGCAACATGAAGTCCTATTTTTATATAATAAATATATAGAGAGGAATATGTCACCTCTGGAAAATCTGGCTCAGATTTTGTACGTCAGTCACCACACAATTATCATTACGGGGATAACCTTTAACTAAACCATAAAAGTTTAACTTTAGTTACAATAAAGACACAATTTTGCTTTCAATACAGGCCACAAGGCCAGTGACAAGGGTGTAGATGCTTTCATTTCTTACCAGTTTATTCTCCTTGACAAGTACTTGTGATTCTGCTGTGGACACTGAAACTGTATGGTTACAGATCCTAAGTCAGAACTGTTACAATTGCACCTGGAAAATTAGAACAGCTTTAACTCCTCTTCTAAAGTGATCCATGCATAGAAAATGAAGGAAGCTAAGTTAAAGACCCATGGAAGGGGAAATTACAACTGAAACTATGATGGTCCTACTTACTAAAGTGGCAAACCACTGCTTTGAAGGAAAACATGTCAATCATTTGTGAAATCAAAGGTAAATGCAGCAACGCCAGAATTCTCAGCGTGGTGGTTTGCAAAAAAGGGATGCTCTGGCTGCAAGGCAGATGGAAAAACCAGATAAGCCAAACCCTTGACTTTATTAATATCTATTGTTCTTACTACTCTTATTATTGTGAGTTAGAATTAAAGCTCTTTCTCTCAGGAGGTATGGAGCTTCATACTGTAGACTTTAATATTGTAAAACTGAAGAAAGAGATCAGAATAGGCACTTAAAAGTAATTAAAACAAACAGGCAAGAAAGCAGCCATCCCTCTTTGTTCATCTACAAATGGAGAGCTGCTCCCTTCCTTAAACAGGGAGGACCTGCTCCAACACTCCAAAGTGGCAATTGAAATTGGGAGGTTAAGTGCTGGCATCAGAAGCTTCACTTTGCTCTGCATTCCTGAAGGGGATGAAAGCCTCCTCTTGATCCCTTTTAATTTAATGGTAATTATGCTATTACTTTCAGTAAAAACAGCACGAGGCAGAGAGTCCTGCAAGAAGGAATATTGTTTAGGAAAAGTTAAACTGCTTTTCTTTCCCCGTGTCACTCTGGTCACCAGAAAAAAAATGAATGGAAGTGTGTTTTCTCACTGGCAGTTCTTTCAAAATTTGCAGTAGAAATCCAAGTTGCACCAGCTCCTGAGCCTTTCAACTTAAGGTTTTGCTTGGCCCAAATGAGTTCCTAAAGGCCAGCTCTTTGGGGTCTAATAGGAACTACCCATCTGAGAGTCACAGAGTGGCTGTATGGACACAGGACCACACGCAAACAGCTGCTCCATTTGCAGGAGTCCCGAGACTGCAGTGCAAAAGCAACAGAATTAGGATTCCCCGTTTGCCTGTCAGTGTGCCAAGCCAGTGTGAACTGGCTGAGAAGGGGAAAGCATTGTGTGCAACTTCCATCACGGTGTAGCCCAAATACATACTGATAGGTCATTTTCTGTCTGTACTGTGCAAATTAAACACTTGCCTGTCAGAAGAGAAGCCATTATCTCATTAATACCTTTACTGATGTCATGCTTGTTTATTATTGATTTAATTATAATGAAGTATAATTAAGAACAAATTATAGGAATATGCCTTGTTTATGATTCTTACAAAAAAAAAAAAAAAAAAAAAAAAAAAAGAGAGAGAGAGAGAAAGAGAGAAAGAGAAAAGGTCAGGCCATGCACCTATTACACTGAGTAACCCATACTCATCTGAGTCATTCTCACTGAAATGATCAGGAAAACTTGCATAATTTATGGGCACTGTCTACCCAGCCAGTCTGGTTATGATCTGTAACAAGGTTTAAAATGAATTTTCCAATCATCTCCACCAACTGCACACTCATTCTGTCCACAGAGCATGCAAGAAATGGATTCCTTCTGAAATAAAACAGAGGCCTACACTCTGTAGGTGCATCAAGATGCACTCCAAGCATGCTTCAAATGCGCTCCATTACTTGAGTCCTCTGGACAGCTTTAAAACATATGCATGATGGGGATATTTATTCAAGGGGCCAGACTAAATGCAGTCCAAAGCAAGACCACCAAACTGCATACAAATATGAAGGAAGGGTCATCTTCACCACTTGCATTTAGATCAGCCTACTGATCTACCTTCACTGAGATAAATTACTGCCTAAAATAAAAAAGCTCTTATCTCAGAGCCTGCGCCACTAAATAGTGGAACGCAACCATGAGTCAAAGAAAACTTGGAAATTATTATTAGGGAGAAATTACATGCAAAAAAACAGCATAAAAGACACATAAATACTGAATTCATTACTCTGTGAATACAGTTACACACACTGGCAAAGTCTTTAGGCTTCACTGAGTTAAAACACATCAGTATCCAGAAGTGATATATTAAATTGAAAATACCTGCAAACTAGGAATACAAAACCACACAAAATCAATAAATTGTACAGTATTTAAGAAAATGCAAATGAATGAGGAAATTCAACTGTCTATGTAAAAAATATGTTTATTAATTTACCCAAAAGTCATATTTATAGATTTTGTCAGTACTGTTCTCTAAATGGAATGTTATTTAATATACATTTAACCAAATGAGGGGAGAGTGGGGAAGGGAGGAAGAGTGGAAATTACAGTGGGTAGCTGCTATTGCACTGGCAAATCCAGAGCTTCTAGAAAATCATTTATAAATCTAAGATTCACGAACTGTGATTTTACATAATCTCTGTTTTCATGTTTTAAATATCTCAAACCGTCTATATGTAGGAGATGCTGCTGCTGCTGCCAAGGAATATACACATCCCCCATAGCACTTCACAGCAGAACTGCAGCAGGGATAAATATGTTCTGAAAGGCTTTGATTGGGAAGAAAGCAACAACCATTATTTTTGCCTCTTGCAAAATATGTTAATGAACCCAAAGTCCCTGGGCCCCTGATGTTATTATTTAGCTCTCAAATCAGACTACTTTACAAGTCATGCACTAATCCAACCTGGTCTGAAGCTTGTGCACAAACCAAGATGTGAACTGAGAAGTCATAGGACCGTGAACACCTGTTGACTTCAGGGCTGGTTTAACTTTGCAGGATCTGAGAGCAGCATCTGGCAGCTTTTCTGCTTCATTCAAGCATTAGCCACGTATTGTTTCTATACACATCCTTGGCTGATGAAGCTGTTGGAGCACTCATCAATGGCAACGTCGATAGAATTTCTCGATGGCCACCGAGGCAAACTATTGCCCGGTGAATCACACAGCTCATCCCCTGCAGGCAGGGAGGGGGCTGCCAGGGACTCAGCTGGAGCTAGCAAGGCACATGGCCTCGCTATTCTTCCCCCAAAGTGACATCCTCCTCGGCAGCTGACCGTCCCTCCGGCTGAGCCCAGCCACGTGGGGTTTGTGCCCCGGGCAGAGTTAGCATCTCCCATTCTCTCCGGGGCCGCCACTCTCCAGGTGGGAAAAGCAGCATGTCAAGCAGAGATGTGCGATGAGCTTTATTTTGCTAACCCTGGTAACCCTCACTAAATGGAAAAAAACTGGTGCCATCACTGTGCATTATTTTTGCTCTGCAAAACCATTTGACATCCACAAATCCCGGCAGGTTAATAAAAAAGTGGTGGAATTACTCCCCCTGAGTTCAGCACAAGGCTGCAACTCAAAGAGCTACAGTTTCAAGTGAGTAAAGAAATACAATGTAACTTCATATGACACACATTGTGATTTCAAACAAAAATGAACATACTTTAGATGCATCAGAGTGGAATACAGGGCCTGGAGTGGTCCCTTAGTCAATTTATGTCCAGAATATGTCACAGTTAGAAATGAATACAGAAAGAAAAAAAGACAAAGCAAGACAAAAAAGACAGTTGTCTAATAAATCCAAGATAGTATATTTTCTGTGCTAATCCACACTGCAGCAGCATTTCCAGCATATTGAACTTGTACCAACACAGGCACAAAGAGAAGGGCAGGTAAAGAAAAGCACAGCAAGCACCAGTTTTATTTTAAGGGCTGTAGGAAGTGTCGTGCCTCATGTAGGAGGCTGCTTTTCGCATTACGGCCATGAAGGGTGCAAAGAGAAAAGGGGCGTGTTGTGACTAAAACACCGCTGCTGTTTCTGCTAGCACATTTATTTAATTAACACAGTCTAAATTAAAGTTGGGCTGAGACAAAGAAAAAACATGTCTAATTGCAAAAATTTGGACCCTCTTCCTTAAGATTCCTCTCCCTTCAGAGGGCTATACACCACAAAGGGCTTCTTTCCAAGTTTCCCAAGGACTTGCATAGTGAATGACACTTCTCCATGTGCTGGACACTTTAAAGCAAACTTGAAAATCAACCACTTTGTGTGGGCAGTGTTTTGCTACTACTAACAGGACTGACTAGCAATAACTAAAACTTTGTCTACTACCAAGGGTCTCCTGGTCCTGCAGAGTCAGGCACCATGACAAAATTTCTCTTTTTAGACATCAACAACTAAGTGATATATTTTTAAATGCTGCTGTAGTATTACTGTCTTCCCCCACAGATAGCTGAAATAAGGTCATGCAAGGAATACATGAAACTGAAATCAAGCATGAAACTTCACAGAAATTGTAGAAAAGAGGCTTCTCAATGTAAACACATATTCTCATGCACTTCACCTACAGGCTTAGCTTTGCAGCTAGTTAGCTATGGCTAGAGCCAAATTCTTATCTAGAGTAAAGTCCGGGAAATACATAAGGTGGAAACTTGATACCAAGTTAAAATCTGGCTCATGGTATACGAAGTCTGAGATGTTTGCAGAGCAGCAGCTTGCTCTGTGTTCTGGGAGACTTTCTAGTACTCAGTATGTAGAAACAAAAACAAATGACTGTGTTTGTTTTGGTTTTTTCTTTCTGATAACACTTTAATCTCTAGCAATCTTTAGCACTAAGTCTCTGTGTGTGTGTGTATCTTCTATAACCTGTTACAGACACATGAAAGATACATGAAAGACCTTCCTACCTGAAAGATAAAATTCCCTGAAAAAGACTTTATTAAGTGCACTTAGGGCTGCACTCCAACTGCAGGGAGGGATAAGGAGTGAAAACCACAAAATTTGGCTTGTGGCCATGCTCAGGAAATTAAGAGTTTCTTCTGGGATTTATCTAATCATTTGTCTATTTACAGTTGACAGCATCCCTGTTATCCCTTAGCCCCCTCTGGAGAAACACAGCTCACTCCAATGCCAACAAAGAGGACTGCATTGTAAAAAACACATGGAACAAACCCACAAGTAAACAACTCAGACAGTGATGTGGTTTTAATTTGCAGACTTTTTTATAGTTTTTCCTAGGAAAGTCAAATGAGATTTGGGAATTCTCCTGATAATTTTTGCACCACTGGGCTGTTTCCAACCATTTTGAGAGGAGCAGAACTAAGACCTCACACAACAAGGTGGCCAAGCAAAGCAGAAAATGTACTCATTTCCCTCAGAAGAGGCAATGGTGTTAGTTCATGGCTTTCCAGGCACCAGGACACGCCCACCAAAGAAACCAGTCTGTATCATCCTACCAGACTCAGAAATACTTTTAACATGATAAAGTCACAATCTGAATAAAAAAAAGTTTGAGTAAACAATTGCTGTAGATGATGAAGACATCAAGGTGAAAGATCTGAAGGCATTGTTGCACAGGTTGAAAAATTTGGAATGAAGCAGAATAAAGTTCTTCACCTAAAACTTGCCATTGCCAACCAGGTCCCATGATCACAGGTTCCTCAGGTGGGACACACTAACAAGGGTCTGTCCTAGACAATTCAGACACACTCTTTTTTTTTTTTTTTTTTTTTTTTTTTCCATTTTCCCATAGTTAAAAATCATTTTCAGTATAAAGAAAGAGAGCTTGACACACACTTTGTAATAGGTTTAAGTATATAATACTCATATACTTGTTCAAATCCTGTAATGCAAAGAGATGCTCTTGGACTTCATGATTTCTAATGGCAATGCCAGTTAGCTACTCCTTAAGTGATTCCCATTATCAATTCTTATTTCATTACATCTCCTCTTGCTTCTAGGCTATCAAATAAAAGAGAAGCTTGTGATAAAGGTTCTCTGTGCTGCTCATCTTTTTATAGACTATTACATTTCCCTACTACACTCGAGTTTCCTATCCAATGAGCGCTATAAAAGCTTTGCTATGAGCCAATAATTTTTATTGGTCTGGTTTTGTATTATCCTTTTCTAGATGACCAGCAGTGCCCACAGTATTTCAGGTACACTCACTGACCTGTGTAACAGCTACAGTTCTATAAAATATTGCCAGATTTTTTTAATTATTCTCTGTTCAGTTCCCACTGTAATCTAACAATTTTTCCAGATTTTCCTTTCTCCTTTTCTCATGATGCTCCTGAGTTAACACAACACATTCGAACAGAAAAGTGCATACTTATTCCCTCCAAGTACTTAAGATTTTGAATATTAAGATTTATTTACCATCCTCTGCCTTCATTTTTTCACATGTTCTTCAGGGGTTAACTTCATGATTAAGTTCTGTCTGATCTTTGCTAGACTTTACTTAAGCTAGAAACATTTAATGTCATCTGAAAATTTTGCTGTATCATTGCTTGTTCCTTTTTCCAGTTCACTAAGCAGCACCAGACCTGGCAAAGAACCTTGTAGCACCCCTGCTGTTACCCTTTTGCTATGCTGAATATTTCGTGTACCTTAGCCAAAACCCCTTAACGAGCCTAGCCTGTATCTTTATCACTCTTATTTCCCAAGGTTATACACAAAACTCCAGCTCTTATTCGAGTAAGAATGCTAGATCTACATGGATTTCCGTGGTTATTTTGCTTGACAACAGGGTGTTCCCAATATCAGGGAACAAAGCTTGTTTTCACCAGAGGCAGAGTCAAACAGTGGCTGTGGTTACAGGATTATCTCAGTTTATCTTATTTATAGATCTTTATGGATGTAGCTTCTTTCCTCTGCCAAAAGATCAGATTGTAAGTCCAAGTCCAACTAAAGGTTCCCACAGGTCAACCCAGCTCAGACCTCGCCTGAATTTAGCTTTCCTGTTTCTCCGAGGATGGATTCATATTGAATCATATTTTTCTACCTGAACGAGGGTGCAATGACACTTTTTTTTTTTCTTGCTGCTCTTGTTGTTCCCTTAGTACTTCACAGCGAGTGGCTTCACTTTCCAGAGATAAAGTAATGCAATAAGCCATAAGCAGAGCACATAATGCTGTCATCCTTTCCACATCAAATGAGGGAACCTGTTCCTTTGGCTTTTCCTAAAGGGTGATACTGAGGAAATCAGTTCCTGGAAAGCAAAGTTCTACTAACCAGTAGAATGTTTGCAGTGCTTTAGAAAGAGTCGGAGTTTGCTGAGCTACCACCACGTCAACCAAACGCAACATTGCCACGGTACATGTTGCATCGGACTGACGTTCATCCAGCGCCCACAAATCGGGCTTTGCAGGAGCCCCGTTCATACGCTTAAGTCCCTTAACTGTCCTTAAGCCGTGCCGCGGTCCCGCTTCGTGGGGGCGGGGGAAGAGGGGGCCGAGGCACCCGGCTTGTTCTCCCTGCCTTTATTTCTCTCCTGCGGGTAAAATTTGGCATTTGGTCCAGCGGGGCGGGGGTCCCATGGGAGGTGACTCCAGGCAGCGCGAATATTCTTCCCCCCTTCCAAGCGCGGTCCCCGCATTCCCGAGCAGGAGGGGGCCGCGTTTCTACCGCTGCCGCCTCCCGCTCTTCCCTTCCCCGCCGAGGCCGAGCCCCGCGGGCGATGCTCACCTTGAGGTACTCGTTCTCCGAGCGCAGCTCCTCCACCTCCCGCTGCAGCTCCTCTGGGGCCGCCGGCGGCGGCTCCCCGCGGCTCGGGGCTCGCCCCCCGCCCGTGGCCGCAGGTAGCACATCCCCGCGGGAGCCGAGGGCCGGCGGAGCTCCGCGCCCGGGGCCGGGGCCGTGGCCGGCGCGGGGCTGCTCGGCGGCGGGATGAGCGGCGGGATGAGCGGCGGGCGGCTCCCGCTCGCGGTCGCTGGAGCCGGTGCCGGACTCGGCGTCGCTGCTGGCGGCCGGGGCCAAGCGCTGCTCGTCGGAGAGCGGCTCGGAGGGGCAGTCGGAGAGGTCGGAGCTGCTGTCCGTGTGGCCGACGCGGACCAGCGCCGCCGCCGCATGGCCGCTGCCCGCCGCCGCTCCCCGCTTCGCCTTCCTGCCCTTGCCGGGCGGCGGGGCCGCCTCCCCGCCGGGCTGCCGCCCCGCGCCCCGGCCGCCGGGCCCCGGCTCCGGACCACGGGCTGCCCGCTTGGCGCAGGGGGCGGCCTTGGCGCCCGCCCTGCCGACGGCGGTGACGGTGGCGGCGGCCGCCTTGCCCCCCGGGGCGGCGGGGCGGCGGGAGAGGCGGCCCGGCGCCGCCAGGAGCCCCGCGGAGGGCTGGTGGACGCCCGGGTGCGGCGACGAGGGCGCCCGGGCGGGGAGGCCGGGGGACTTGGGGGGCGCGGGCGGAGGCTTGGCGGCGGCGCGGGCGTGCAGGTCCTTGAGGAAGGGTCTGGCGGGCGACGGGGCGCGGTGCAGCCGCTTCTTCTCGGCGTGCGGGTGATGGTGGCCGGGCGAAGGCGGCGGCGGCCGCAGCGCGTCGCCGGGCCCCGGGCCGGGGCCGTTCAGCGCCTCCATGGTGCGGGCCGGGGGCGGCGGGGCGGCAGCGGCGGCCGCGGGGGCGCCCGGCGGCGGCAGGAGCGGCGGTCCCCGCGGGGCGCGGCGACAGGACAGGCAGCCTCCTCCAGCCTCCCTGCTCGCTCTCTCATCACTTCTGCTTCTCCCAGCCACAGCCCTCACACTTTTCTTTCTCGATCCCCCTCTTCCTGCCCCCCCACCCCCACCTTCTCCTCCTCCTCGCCGCTCTCTCCCGAGCACTGATTTGTTTCAATAAATCGAGCCCAAATCCCCCGGTGGCAGCCGTCTCCTCCTCCTCCTTCTCCTCCTCCTCCTTCTTCTCCTCCTTCTTATTCCCCTCCCGCTCGCTCCCCTCTACGCCTGGCTCAGCTTGATGCTGCTCAAGTTGTGATGCAGCCCAAAAACCCGATCCTTCTCCCCCCCAGTCCGAGGCAAAGGCGTGTTTTCCCGGCTGCCTTCGCCCCCGCTTGCAAGCCCCCCGCTCAGCCCACCGGCGCCGCTAACCCCATCACTGCCCCGGCTCCAGCCGCCGCCTCCGCCCGGCTCCTGAAATAGCCCCGCGGCTGCCGGGGCCGCTCCGACTCGGCGCTGCCCGCCCGTGCGCAGGATCCGCCCCCTCTGTCAACCAGCCAGGCAGCTCTCCTCCCGCCCGGCAAACTACTTTCCTCGCACGCTTTATTATAGGGACGCCTCTGCCAGCCTCTTCCTATCAGAAAGCCTCATTTAGGGAGAAATTTTGATTTCCCAGTCATGAGCTATATAGTGTTGCCCGTTTTGGTTGTTTTGTTTTTTTTTTTTTTTTCCCCGAGCTAAGACTTCATGGAAACGCTCTCTCCAGGGACTGGCAGCAACAAAACAACAGCCACCGCATTATCTCCCTGCTCAAGGCAGATACAGGTTCACCTAGAGGCAGAGCTGAGTATCCGAGGATATCAGCAAGTTCCTGGCTCTGGCTGAACTACAAAAGGCACGGACACGTCTTTTTGGAGCACGAGGATATGAAATTGCAGCCCTTACATTTGCAAAGCACCCAGAGAGTAAATGAAAGGGAGGAGAGACTAGGGCGTGGGAAAGAGCCTTAATGGAGAGGGCAGAGCAGCACCAGCCGGGATGTTTCCGATTCTTCCGCTGGGACACAGCGGACCTTGGAGTAGCCGCGGTGGCTGCCTTATCTTGTCAGACGAAAGTAAATGCGTGCTTAGCTTCTGAAGTCCTTGGGAGGCGCGGATCATCCACCTCTGGATGTCAGGGACTGCAGCGCACTCGGGGGAGGACAGTCCCGGACGTTTTGGGGCGGATGGGAGGGTGGGCAGCACCCTGCGGCGCTCCAGGTCCCCCGCTCTGCTCATCTGGGCTCAAGGCATTACCCCTAGAGGCAAAATCCCCAAAGTCTACTGGAGCCGGGGGGCAGCGGGCCAAGGCGGGCTGCTGTTTCTGGCAGTGCCGGGCCGGTGCTGGGGTAAGGTCGCGTTGCCCAGGGAAGAGACAGGACCGCTCGGGCATCCCCGGCTCCTTTCTGCCGGTAAACGAGGGGAACACCGATTTATCCTGCGGAATAGCGCTGCCGCATGAGTATGCAACAGGTAGTCCTTACTTTGTAAAGGCTGCGAAGGTGAAAAAAATATCATCCAAATCAGAGATGTATTTACAGGTCTCCAGAACTTGGGAGCAGCTCCACGACAGAGCCCCGGGCAGCCGGTGTGGGCAGCGCCAGCCGGGAGAGCGGTGATGGGCGGGATGCCGGCGGGGCAGGGGGCGAGGGCGGCTCCAGCCCCGGGAGAAAGCCGGGGCTTGGAGCGGCAGCGGAGGGGGAGGAGGAGGTCAGGTCCCTCCCCGTCCCCGGAGGACGGATCTCCTCGACAGGGCGGTGTGGTCCTTCCGCGAGTGGGCAGACGATGAAAGCTCTGCTCCGGGGCAACCAGCGGTGATGCCATGCTGTGTTGGGTGTTTTTTTTAATCTCTTGAAAATTCCACTTCTGTTAGTGCTCTTTATTTTCCACCCGTTGGCCTCGCTGCCACACGGCTATGTTTCCGCATCCAAATGTGCCTTCCAGGTCACACGGCAAAGTACCTATTGTGGCAAAGATGGCACTGGCTGCTGCCCGTATGTACATCTACTACAGCTACCGGCAGGACTTCGTGGGGCCAAGTCCTTTAAAAAATATAGAAAACACTTTGAGGAGAGTCAAACACAACAAACCCGCTCGCAGGTATAAGTCCCCTTATTCTCCCTCCATGTAAAACATCAGTAATTTACTTGTTTGGGTGAGACAATCACTGTCTATCGCTTCTATAGAAGCAATATGAAGTGGCTCAGTTGATCTAGAAAAATGGCTTATAAAATACAAACTACTGTTACATTTTAATGGCATAGCATTTCTATCAGGCCACTACATATTATCAGTGTTCCCTACGGAGCTGTTGTGCTCCTAGTTATGGTTTTGGATTTTTTTTTAAATTATGATTTTTTTTTTTTTGTCAGTACACTGCTGAGCAGTTCAAGGAATTTTCCTTTATGGGAATGTGAAACAGAGTGAAAGAGATGGCAAATGCTGTATTTCATAATGAGAAATAGTAATTATTATGGAAACACTAAATATTAGAGATGTTGCTCTACACGGGAGATATCAGAAAGGTTGTTTTTCTGTACTGTGTCACCACTCTCACTTGGTTTTGGCTATAAATTCCAAGAATAGATGGGAATTCCAGCTTCACCTACTAGATTTGCAAAGTGTTTATGCCTGTGATGAAAGAGGAACTGCTCTGTGATAATTTATGAGTAGCCTGTTTTGACTTTGCCCCCTGAACAGAATGGTTCAATTCAAAAGGAAAATGAAAGGAAAAGTATGGCTCAAGATAAGCCACTTTTCTACAAACAATAGCTGAGGGACACTGCCAGGCTTCTTTGCACTGGAGGGGAAAAGAATTAGGGATGTGAAAAAAGGAGTACATTCACAAAAGGCTGGGAATTGTCTGGTAGAATTAATCTGAGACACTTAAGTGCCTGACAGAGCCCAGTTTCCTGTGGTTACCTTGTAAATTTTACATTGCAAAAACACGAATATATATATTTTTTTTCTATCTTATCTTTTTCTAGCCCACTAAATACTTTGTTTCAACTGATAAATGTTTTACGTTTAAAATTGTCCTTTGTATCGCTGTGCATCACTGACCACAAGCTCCTGCAGGCAAAGAGGACTAAAACTCATCCTGACTTCTGAGGAGGTGCCCTTGACAAATAGAGACTGAGAATAATGAAAAGCCCATGACAAGGCAGGGTGACCTCAGATCGGAAAGGAGACTGGAGAGTTGATACCTCTGTAAACTCTGTGTATCTTTGTGTTGTGTGCACCTTCTTCTCATTGAAACATACAGTAATGTTCGCTGTCCCAGACAGCAACAATTCAACCAGGCGCCTTAATAAAGTGATTTATTTGCATTAATGCTCAAACAAAGTCGGGCTGTGGCACTGAAAATGTGCTGCAAGCAGAACACATTAGAGGGAGATGAATGATCAGTCACATCAAGATCCCTTTATGCTGTGCTGGCAGCATAAGGCATTTAATAACAAAGAAATGCAGCCCCTGTAGCCCTCCCTGGGCATGTGCCTGGCTGGGTGCAGATGGCAGATTTGTGTGGTATGAGGCCAGCTGTAGGATTTTGGCTGTGTTCCTCTGTCCTCTGCTGTCGTGCAATGCCTACTGGAGACCCCTATGAGAATGGTGTAAACAGGCATGGCGTGAATGAGGATAAGACCCTAATATGAAAGCTAAGTACATACCACAGAAATCTCCACTGGGCTAGGCAAATGCCTGGTAAAAATTACTGGTATCATATTACTTATTTATTTATATCAAAACACTTTTTTTCCTTTACATAAAACTCATTATTGGGTCTTATAGGAAAACACAGTCACAGGCTACCATGAGCCACTAATTCTCCTCTCTCTTTTTTTTATTTGCTTGTAATGTCCAATTGTTTTCTCTTATCGTAAATTAGTCATGCACTCCCTCCTGGTGGAAAGGTTTCTTATAGGCTTGTGTAGCTCTTAACATAATAGGACATCTGGGTGTTGGTTGAATAATACAAATAATCAGACACAACATTTTTACAACATGTTTATTTTGGAAATGCTGATATCCTTTGTCTGATTAATGCTGACATTTGATAACTGAGCTGTATTTGCACAAATAATTATGAAAAGTAGATGCTAAGCCTGGCTACTTAGATTAGCTATCACACATCTTACAAAGCATAAGACAGTTTTTGGCAGTGCAGGACTGCTTAAATTCTTTTCTTGGGCTGAGGCACGAGAGAGTTTATAATTACTTAGCGAAGATATGAAGAGGCTCAATCTAAATGTAAATTTGCCCCTTAGCCAGCCCAGCTTACTGTAGCCTAAGTCTAAGCTGTTATTTTCTCCCATTTCAATTCCCTATTTGAGATCTTCAATGACACCACAAGACCAGCCAACTTCTAATGGTCAGACTCAGAGTTATGAGGGAGCACCGATGTTTACAGAGCTAAATCAAAATAGTAAATGAAGACACAAATGCATCCATACAGGCCATATGTATGGATAACCCAGCATAAATCTGGTTGAGTCTATTATTATTCCCCCTTTATATGTTGCAGATCATGAGCTGTAATTTCTTTGTGGCCACATTGTGCTCTGTGATTATACCATCCCAGAGGAATCCTAATCAGGGCCAGCAGGTGTTACAGTGACACGTTAACAACAGCAATGAGGCATAGCTTCAACAGAAAAATGCATGACATTTTCAAGTTCACAAATTCACAAATACTTTTTTTTTTTTTTTTTTTTTTTGCAAGCTCTCCCTCAACTGCTCTCTCTCCCTGAGGGGTTGATTCAAAGCCCCAAAGACCTTTTTTTAAAGCTTTATTCCTGGTCCCAGGAGTTAAATCTAGATTGTCACTTCTTGCTCTGTATTTGTACAAAACCTGGTTATTAGAGGTCACAGTTCTTCATGGAGCTTCTGTCCTACAGTAATGATATTACTAATTGCCATAACTTAGGCAGGGAATGGAAATAATTGCATGACTACCTCCTGTAAGGGACTTTAGCTGTAGAAGAAGAGCATGAGGAGATGTTAGGCACATTCATCCAAAACTGTGATCCACCAAAATCCATTCAGCCAACCTCACAGTCTCCTAACTCCATTGGTAAACTTCATTTTGGCCATAAAACTCCATGGATGACCAGAGCTTTTTCCTTGTCCATGCCTGCTCATTCAGAGCTGGCAATGGAGCACCTGGGCATTGTGCAGTTACCACCAATGCTTTCTAAAGGGATTTTTGGGGTTCACACAAAACACAGAGGCAATCAGCTTGGATGAGAGAACAGCAGCACCTCACCTCTTGCAGAGGTGGCCATGTGTCAGGGCAGCAAGTGAGAAGTCTGACTTTGAAGCTTCCTCAGACTGCAGGGATTAAAGACCAAACCCTTAAACACCAAGGGGCTGATGGGGCTTACTGGCTGCTATCAGTAATTCCTGCTGGTGCTGAGCCTTTGTGTGTGCATGTGAGAAACCTCCTGGGATCAGGATAAGGTTGGGAAACAAATATGGCTCTTGCACCCTTGCTGGGGAGGAGCTTGTGCCTCCCTCTGCAAGCAGCAGGTGGTTCCCATCAGTGAAGCCATCCTTACTCTTCCCAAACATGGAGCTACCTCCTCTCCCAGTTCCTCCACCTTTGGGTTAGTCACTGCTACCCAGGCTGAAATCTACAACTCTGTTACAGGTGGGTGTTCCCAAGTGTGCACTGTTCCTCTTTCAATATCCAAGGAAATGTCAAAGAGCCAGAATGTAAAGTCCTTTATGTTCAGCACCACAAAGGCAGAGTTTTTCCAGTCTGGCCTGCTTGAGAGTCACAAAAGTTCATGCTGAGGACTGACTTGGTCTGTTACCCATGGTAACTCCACAGAGTACAGCCAACTGTCATTTCTAGTGGGAAAATAACCTCCAAAATTATATATCATGCTATTGTAGCAAGGAGTATATACCCTGCTTTTAGAATTATTGCCTCTTTTAGAACTAAACAAAGGAAGTGTTGTTTCCAGTATTAATAAATTTGTACTTTTTCTTCTTACAAACCACCTGTGATGTCAATAAACATCCACACGCATGCTTAAAAATTTATCATCTGCTTCCCATTGTGGGCACAAGTACTTGGGATCTACTATTGTCTGCAGCACACCGCCGTGTGCCACTCATTTTCCAGCTCCCTAACTTCCAAAGGATCACTTATGTCTGATGAGATGCAACAAGGAGAGACCAAATAAGTCAAGAACCATTGAGAATCAAAAGTTGTGTCTAATCACAGGCACCAGAAGAGGAACAGCTCATTTTGGGTCTTTCTCCATAGACAGAGTGCACTTGGGACAAAAAGGTAGCATTAATTTATCAGGTATTCAATGAGGAAAAAGAAAGATGGGTCATATACTTGTTACTTACTGAAGATGGATGCTTTTCACAGTTTCTGGTTATTGAAATTGATATGCATTAGTGGATACACCGTTTGTAAGATCCAGTTTAATATAATCTCAACACCAGAAATATTTCACAGAATTATGAGACATTTTAAAAGCTGAGGAACCAGACTAATAAGATGCCTGTTGGTTGGTAGTATGATTAGTTTGTATATCCTGCAAGGAAAGTGTTACCTTACACTGAGCAAAACATCAGTCTTAGAATATTACAAATTATCCATTTCTAATGGTACAGTTGGCTGAAGAAAGCTACAGAAAATCTAATTCTGCACACACACATACCTCTGATAAGTAACCAATACCCCAATATAGCAAACATTCAGTAGGATCAACTTCCTAGATATATCTGTGCCAAATTTAGCAATTAGAGTCAGTATTTTTCCACAGTGCTTCATTCCCACTGTATTATTTCCTACCCATAGCACCTCTTCAACAGTTTTTTTCTGACCATAACTAAGGAGGCTGTTCCCAGAAGAAAATACCCCCAAATTTTCATTCATTCACACTTAAATTCCTCTTAAGATGCATGGGCAGACATATGGTATTTTTTGGTTTACCCCTTTTCAGTAATTTCTATAAATCTACCTCCATTTCATCCCAAACATTTAGGACCTCTGGCTTTAGTGCCAGTTCCCTTCAAAGCTATAGCCATTTTGATTTAAGACTGTTTTTTGAGACAGTTGCTCCTTAGTTTTTTTCCTGCCTCTGAAAATGCCAAACAATTGCTTCTTACAAATACTTTGCCTGTGATGGTTTAGGAATTCTTTGTCCTCAGTGCATCTGCTATTCTGTTAGGGTTCAGAAAAGCTGATTGCTAAAGTCTGCTTCACAATTCCCGTGTTTCCACATGGAATTTCCTCTCCAATGCTCCCATTCAAATTTGGGGCATGTCACTGCTTCCCCATGTGACACACAGGCAAGCTCTCAGTTATGCAGCACCTTTGAGGCAAGCACACAGTTAGCTCCTGCAGTTTAGACTCAGCTGAGAAGGCTCTACAATGAGTTGAGGAATCAGGGATTTTTAAGGAACATGCAAACAGTGTTTAAGGACCAAAATTAAAGGCTCAGAAGAAGCAGAGCCAATGAGCAGGAACACATTATTCTGACATAGAGAGAAGTATTAACAAGTAAGACTGATTTCCATTCACTGGAGGAATGTTTGGAAGATGGACCATCTATTGTGGGAAACATGGAAGAACACAATACCTACAATCTCAGCACAATATAACTCACCAAGAATGGTATTAGGGCTATGGTCGGGGTTCTATGTTCTTTTAGTATATAAATAATTGACTATAATTTTTGAACTTAAATAAATATGCTAGCACCCCCTATTCAGAAGTCAAAGAAGCAGCTTTGCTTACTTTCTTGTCTTGTAGGGTATTACAGCTTGTTTCTTATCAGTAGCAGAATGGAGAATGGTGTTTCCCTTCACCTCTAACAGAAGGTTCAACAATGAAGATGTTCACTAAATCAGGGAGTTAATATCCACAGAAAAATATTTTTAGATCAGCAGACACTTATAGCACATCAAAGAGGTGTCCTTAGCACTGAATTATCAGAATTTCAAAAGAGGCTAAAAACTTTGACATGTATCTTTAAAACACTTTAGGGGTTTTCTTTTTTGAGGCTAGATGAAGGCAGTTCTTTATATAATTTAGTATTAGAAATTATAGTGTTTTATAAAGAATAAGATACAATCTGATAACTAATTGGTATACTGCAATTCAGGTTGCAGAGTCGAGCCCTGAATAGAGCTGAAGTTTCTTGACAGGGCAGGAAAAACAAGGAAGAAGAAAAGCTTTCTAGTTATCTTATCTTGTAAAAAAGCTTAGAGTCTGTACTCCAGTTTCTGAGGGAAGAAATATCTCTTTGTCAGCTTCTTACCTGGTGATGGAATTACAGCTCTGCTAATCTTTATTTGAAATTGTGAGGTGACAGCATGGTGCTAACACTGACCAGCCTTGTGATGTTAAATGTATTTAAATGCCTCACCTGTGAAATAATTTGTCCAATAGTCATATGAAGATCTTTTTACATTAAAGAAAAGATAACCCACAACCTCAGCATATTGGATATGTGTCTTGGTCTGGGAGTGATTACAAGTTCATACTGCTGTCCTTACACTGATGCTGCAACATCCTAAATTAATTTTATCCTGACCCTTATTCAGAACAAGCACATTGGAGGGATGCCACAGCAGTGGGTGTCCCAGAAGTGCTGCTCACATCTGACCCCAGCCCTTCAGCCCTGTGCTGAGACGAGACAGGACCCAGATTTCGTTTTCCACCCTTTCTCCCATCTGTGCTGCTGTGGGCTTGGCTCCCTGTCCCAAGGACTCAGGTTCTCCATCCCCAGGGAGGAGCTGGGAGCTGCGTGGTTTGGAATGTGGGCTGGAGCCCTGCACATGCTGCCTCTGCTGCTTGTTTCCCTGGAGAAAGCTAATTCCACTGACTATGGTGGCACAGCTTGTGACTGCTTGGGTAAGACTAGATTAAGCCCAGAGGAAAAAAAAGAGTAGGAAGATATGCCTTCCAAAAGGGGATGTCAGCACAGAAGTGAAATCACAAGCCAGCTGCTGCTCAGTGTGAGTGCGGAAGATGATTCAGCACTGGATGCAACATAGACATTAATTAAAAATAATAAAATGAAGCCATTCCTCAGTAAATCTAAGAGTCTTCTAAGCACTAAGAGTTTATGAAGTGCACAATAAACCATTTAGGTAAAATTTTTCTGAAGAGTTTTGATAAAATCTGACTTTGGATGCTCTTGATGGTTCATCTTGTAACAAGCTAACAATTTTATGCAATGTGGAAAGTATGTAAGAGTAACCGGAAGAAATGGAAAACTGTTAATCATTGAACTTGTCAAGGAATATCACAATACAATTGGCATCTTCAACCTGTGTATTGGCAGTGTAGAAAAAAAAGGAAAGATCTTAATTCATTAGATTTGCTCATAGCAAAATACTATTCTGGTGGGTCAAGACTGTGACAGACTCTAGGAAAACCTTAATGAAATTACATAACAGAAAATTTTATGGCCAACTAAATTTAGACTTATGCAGGACTGGGAACTAGAGACAAGCAAATAATTCTTTCTAAAATGCATTCAGCATATATAGCTTTTGTATGTGTTTGAGAAATGCTGAAGACATTTATGTGAATATGATAAAGAGAGGTTTCCAAAGGTTTAGAATTCACTGAATTGAGTGACGTGAAAAAGAAATGTACATTAGAGTGGAAAATGTGGCAGTAGAACACAGAACAGGGATGAGCTTTTCTTCACCAGTTTTCTACGAGAGGGAACTCTACAGGATTTTTAAAATACAAGCAAAAACACATACTCTGCATCATAGCTTATCAACAATAAGAAAAACTAAGCTAACAAATATAAAATGAAGTTTAGGATAACAATAGGAGTAAATACGGAATGGGGGAGAAAAATCCTATTTTGAAGGAAAATGATAGAAGGTCAGTAGAGAAGCCCAGAGAGTTTGTAGACCCAAAATGATCAGCTGGTTATCACAGGAGCATCTTTAATGTTTTCTGTTTATTAGGACAGTCATGAAATATTTCAGTAGTTAAAAACATAACTTTAGTCTCCTTTGAAAAGGATTTACTCTGTGGGTTAAAAGTAAGAAATGTGTTGGTCAGCATTATCTGAAGCCCCAGCCAGCAGGCACTGTAGCTGTGTGCGCTGAGAACAACTCAGAGATGAGAACTGGATTAACCTTTCATCATTTTATCAAGATCTGTGCTGAGCCTGTTTTGGCACACATTACGTATAACTAGCATCAGATTTTAAGTTACATTGCACACCCAGAATTCTGCAAATTTATCATCATCACACAGCAAAGTGGAAAATCTGGGGCAGAAGGAGACAAAATATGGATGAGGAGAAAAAGAAAAGTAAGGTTACAGATAAAATCACCTTCCAATAATTAATCAAATACCCATAGGTCTAGGTCATAGGTCTAGGACTTCCTGTTACAGTATATTTGGAAAACTATCCCAGTGCAGTCTGACAATGACTTCTATCTCCCTCTCTTCCACTTGCCGCACACCCTTTCCAGGTGGATAAAGAATATGGAGGGTAGGGAGGAGGAAGGGACTGGTGGAGGCTCCATGAGACACTGTGGTTGTGCACAACACCTGCTGGCTGTGCCTCCCTCTAACAGATCCACCCCACACACCACAGACCTTTCTTGCACGAGGATGTCCCTCTGTTTTCTGTGTTCAGTCGTGCAGAAGCCTTTCACCCCTCCGAGGGGGATCAGCTTTGCCCTGAGGAGTCTCAGCATAACGTGGCAATTCATGAGGATCACGGCAGTGCAATTCCATTTCAACAACAATGAGTTTATGTTTGTGCCACCTCTCATTTTTAATTCATGAATACATTAATTTTGTATCATTTGCATCATAACTAGAGCCTTTCCTGCAAAGGAACACTAAGGATTCATTATTTTTACATTTTTTCCCTGATATTTTGCTTTGCTCTTAGTCACCTGCCCTACATGAATCAATATTACTTTTCCCAAAAAACAAGCATGTGGGCAAAGTGCTGATATTAAAACTGGGACAATTCCCTTTAGCAATAAACAGTGAACAATAATGTAAGACATTATGGTATGACAGCCATCACCTGAATGAAGAATACACATCTGACTCATCCTTTTTGCTGTCTATCAACAGCAATTCATTTGGATGTGGCAGTGCCTCACAACAGGTTGCTTTCTCATTTCTTTTGGACTTTTGTACTAAAAATCTGTTTTCTCCACATTCCAGAGATGTTTATCTGTTTTTATAAAACCCCGGTTCTTCACTGAAGGCCAAGAAGGATTTGTAATACCTATTAAATTGGCAATTGTTGCTGATTATTTTTAAGTTTATCACATTTTGTAACTTTAAAGCTCCCTTTAGTTGCTTTAATTTTGGGGTCAGTACACCATCCTTTTTTCATTCAAGACAAGAGTTCAATATCTCAGGAGACAAAGCCATGCACTCCTGAAGAGATGAAAAAGTTATGAATGGATCCTGTGGTCTAGATGAATACCTATTGTGCTGATGTGACTGTATGAAACACAAAAAGAGGATAAAAGGGAGGTTCACTTTTGGCATTTAGATTCTCTTCCTTTACTACACTTTCCCTGAAGCATGTCCCTGCCTTTGTTTATCTCCATCTCCTGCTTTCTCTTCTCTTTTAACTCCTGCCCATTCAGAGTATTAAAATCCCCTTTTTCCTTTGGGCCACATTACTCCTCTCGTCAAATACTTGTTGCCTGCAGCATAATTTTTAAGGTCTTATCCTCCCATCTTCATGAGGCTACCCATGCTTCATGCTTTTTTCCAAGCATAAAATATAATCAGGCTTGCAGAGGCTTGCAGAGTTTGAAACCATTATGTTTAAGTCTGGCAGTAGGTCAATGCAGAGATATAGCTGCAGAGCTGCATTTTGGTGTGTTTTTTTTATGTCTCATCTGTAGTAGAGGTGAGCTGTGTAAACTACCTGTTGAAACCTTTGTGTGATGGAAAATCACAGTAAATACACCATCAAAAAGAGAACAGGGAAGGAGAGGGGAAAGGATAACAGCTGCTCAGTGAACTCATTACCTCACTATGGGATGAAAGGTGATCAGGAAAACCTAGTCTTGGGTATTTGGCAGTGCTTTCCTGCCTCACCCCCTCAAGAGCAAGTAACACCCATCCACTGCAGGAACAGCATTCACAGCCTTTCATGATGGATGCAAAATATGACTTCAATTTATCTTTTTTTTTTGCCTCCCCAAAATGACACATTTATGGTATTTATCCCTGAAGAACTCTCAAGAGTATGTACCAATTAATATGCATATTTGAAATTTTACGTTGTATTAAATGAAGAATACAACCCAAGCAAAACAATCAAATATAAGGTTAAGAATTTAAATCTATATTGTTAACTCAGGGCTACCACACAGTAAAGAGCGAAGCCTTTTAAAGAATACCATACAATACATTACAGATCTAAGCTTTTTAAAGCAGGATATGCAGGATTAGGGCTACATTTAAATCCAAACATGATAAAAGGGAAAAACCAAATAGGCAAAACAGGACTACTTTACAGTGTTACATAAGAACTCACATAGGAAAGTAATTCAACCCCTGATTCTGTTTTGTAATGGTACAAGGAGGAAAAACAATATTTAAAAACATGAATTTTTTTTTAATTTGTCCTTATCTGATCTGATGCCAAAAATATCAAAATACTTTAATCCAAACTGTATGGCTATTGCCATCACAGTGCAGAGCTCATTTTGTTTGTGAAACTCAGTCCTGTATTTGCTGTTTTAGCACATATCAGTGTCTCTCTTCAGTACCAGCTCAGCTCTGACATTTTGGGAGTTTGTGGCCACTGAAATACTCAGCTTCGTGACGCTTTTCAAATAACTGCAGCATTATCTACACTATGTTCTATTTTCAAGCTTGTGACAGATATTCTCAGCACTGACTCAGTCTTGAAGTCCCTCGCATTTTCATGAAAAAATGCTAAGATTACACTATCCTTTGGGACTATGTATACTGCCTACATAATATACAACTATTTTTTAAGCAGCTTAGGGTAGAAACCATGTATTATATAAAGTTGTGTGTATAGCCAATGCCCTTATTTAGTAATAACCCATGCTTGCACTCCTTCTGACTGCAGTGCCTGGTGGCAGACTGGGATTTGTTTGTGAGGAGATGAGTGGTAGCACAATAACATCTACTAAAATGCACTTGTTATTCCTGCCTTTCTCATTCAAAGATGAAGACAGCGAGCAGCCAGTGGCATAACCTCCTTGGTAATTGATATGCGTAAGAGGCTCCTAGATCCTACCCAGGCCATTCCAACTTCTTCCTCCCCAGGAAGAAATGTTGTGATGGAAACGGCAGAATTGTCCTCAGGAGGGTACCACTGCTCCCTTCCTTCCCTGTCTCCCTCACACTCTCCCCTGGGCTCCCAGAGAAATATGTTGCTTTTGAAACTCGTGTGCCAGGATATTATTCAAAGATTTATGGTTCCTGATTCTTGCTACAGTCCGCTTTTGCGGCTTTGTTTACTTGGCAGGGTGAGGGAGGGAGGAGGGAACTGGATTAGCCTCAAAACCCCACAACAAAAGGCAGAAAAGCGCTGCTTTAGGCATTTAATAATCTGCGTTTCTAGAGAATTACTGAATATGCCGGAATTATCTCTTGAAAATCTAGTGTATTTTAAAAGAATTATTCATAGCACTTAAGAAACACTTCACATCAAAATAGATTAGAAATCAACGGGAGTTTTGTTCTGATCTGGTAACCGCTGTCACATACCATAAGAAAAGAGCAAAACAAAATGTTCTGGTTTTACTTACTTTACCTTTAGAAGCATAAACACTGATAAAAATAATCAGAACCACTGGGATCCAAGCACTGGGAAAAAGAAAGGCAAACAATTCTGGTTTTAGGTCAAGTGAAAAATTTTCTTCCCATTTGTAAAGACCTTTACAGCTGAGAGGAGACTACAGTATTTTCCTGAATAATGTGTGGGGAGAGGGTTGGAGTATTGGTTTTGTTGATTTTTTTTTTTTTTAGGAGTGGAAGAAAACTACCTAGTCTTTGCTCATGGTATTGGACACATATCATGCAGTGGCTCAAAACGCTAATTTGCTTAATTGCATTAGTCCACTCCCCTCCTGTTATGGGAATTCAAGCTTCAATGGCAAATTCAACCTCCTAATGAGATTATGGTGCCATTCCCAATATGAGGCTGTGGGGTGGCAAAGGAGCCACGTGTTTCCGTGGTGACTGGCTGAGTGGTTAACCCTGGTAAGATGGGGTGGAGGGGAGAATCAGCATGAGTGACAGTACTTCATCCTTTAAACTTCAGTTCATGGCTGAGCAAAGCAGAAATAGTGCCAAGCAACGACCATGGGGGAATTACCCTTGTTTTAATCTTTGTCTCCTCCATCTGATGTCAGTAGAAGGGGACAAGACAAAGGACCTCAAGCTGTGGTAGAGATCATTAAAACAGAAGAATATAAAGCCATGGACATGCCTGTGCCATCTATTAAATATTAATATTAGTTGAATGCAGATATTTTTCTTTGTTATGCTGTTTGATACTATCATTATTATTATACCTTCAATCCATTTCATGTAGTTTTACTCCTCTTTTAAGCTCCTTTGTAATGAAGGTGCCTTTTAGTCAGCTCCACCAGCTAATCAGATTGCTTTCCCTTCATTACTCACATTGAGCTTTTAAAGCCTGAAGCCTAAGCTAACTGGAATATATGGTCACGATTTAAGTAATATGGAAGAGCTGAAGCTGTGCCAGAAACAGAGCACATAGCTACGTTTTTATTGCCTTCATATTAAGAGCGGGTGACATACTTCTGAATCAGGGACTGTTCAATCAAAAACATACCCAGTTACTGTACAGGAATATAACAGTGTGAGAAATGGATTTGTAAAGAATTCTCATATCTGTAAAGAATTCCCATATCTGTTCAGATAACAGATGTGTTTATCACTCACATATTTCAGTGGAAACAACTAATAGCCTTTTTTGCCATTTATCCAATAAGTTTTGTGAAGACAAATGCAGGGCAATGTTAAAGACATCAAGCCTGTGAATGGAGAACAACAATAATTTTTTGGGAGTATATTATTTTTTCCCAAGGCAGAGATATTTCTGAGTCAGAGGACAATGCTGCCCACATGCAATTAAGGAGTCTATAACCCACACACATGGATCCCCTGAGCCCAGTTTAGTTCATAGCAGTGCAAATCTAGATCATTTCCATAGTGGTCAGTAAAGTTAAGCTGCTGTCAAAAACACCCATAAAGGAAAAATTGTTACCTCTTTTCCCAAGCCTGAGTATGTGAGAAAAGATTGGAGGAGCATGCCTGTGGGCAAGGCTGAATGAAGGGATTCAAGGGCTAGATGAAGTCAAAAGGGATAAAAAACTTACTCTGACCACCAAGCACCATTGTGTGATTTGCCTCTCTGGTATGTGGCTGCTGCCTGGGAGCGTGGTGGTGGGGAACAGCAACCTGATGCAAGGGCAAGAAGAAAAGGAGATACCATTACTATGTGACACCAGTAGCAACTCCTAATTCCTCTACACTCTAATTTAGTACAACTGAGAGTGTCATCAATTGCTGAAATCTTTTCACTATTTTTAAACCTCAGGGACCAAATGGAAATCACATTTTAAAGATGGAAACTTAATTAGGGTTTTTGAGTAGTCATTTACCAAAGGAGAAGCGACAAGGGCAGCTCTACATTCCTTACCTCTCCTCTGGGAAGGTTTCTGATGTCTGCTGCTGATCCACGCAGTGTTTCTTTTATTGTGGCTTTGTCTGTGATGGCTCCCGGCAGATCAGTTTGATGTAGCTGGTCATCAGGGTTAAAATGGAAGAATCAATAAGTTTCTCAGTTTGCGTTTTTGTTTTCTTCAGCACTTTTAGGAAAGCTTGTAATTCTCATAATCACATCCTGACCTTGATTCCC
This sequence comes from Vidua macroura, assembly GCF_024509145.1. Classification (NCBI taxonomy): domain Eukaryota; kingdom Metazoa; phylum Chordata; class Aves; order Passeriformes; family Viduidae; genus Vidua; species Vidua macroura. The sequence goes on from NC_071571.1 coordinate 103,297,198, forward strand.
AAGATCATCTATTTTTGAAGATACCTACACTGTAATCAAAGCTGCCATTACGGCATTGCTAGTTACACGTGTAGCTGCTTTCATCTAGCTAGATTCAGATTAAAGGTTCCTGCAACATTTAGGCTGCTGAAGCCAATGGCAGGAAGGCTGTTGCAGCAGTGAAGTCCTTACAGCCCCTGGACATCCACTTGTGAGGACCAAGAGCTTGGGGCCCTTCCCATGACAGCTCCTGCCTCTATGGCTCTGCTGGAGTCACACTTTTGCCTCCTAGAAAAAACTTGTTAGCCCCATCACAATCAATTGTCTGCAATTAGGTATTTAAAATATGACCTTCAGTCCTTCAGTTCAAGTATTTATTAAGTGCTTAGACAATTTTGCTCATTAAGTTCTCACAGCCCATGTGGGGTGAGAGAAGCAGCTATTGTTGTGGCTGTGACACACATTTGCAGCTCCTCCTCTTCATCTCTGGAAGTTTTTTTCTGAACATTTTTTTGTCTTGGCTTTCTTCAAATTTCTTTGCTGTTTCCTGTTGCTCTAGAGCTCAGGAGAAGTGCTTCTGGTGTATTTCTGTAAGGTCAGCAGGATCAGTAAGTCAGCAGTTTAAGAGGCTGAGAGGCTGGGAAGAAGGCAAGATAATCAGAGCACCTTTATAAGATATTTAACACATAATAAAGTACAATCAAATATTTTGATAAATAAATTAGGAGCCTAATCTCTCTTGGCTTTCCTAACAGTGACAGAGATGACTTGTTCTGATTCCACTTGGTGGAGGAACCTAATTTAAGCATCCAGATTTAGATGAGTTAGTATATGATGTGATGACTCCTTCCCACTCCTGTTCATTTTTCCACTGCTCACATGGGTAGGAAATTCAGATGTATGTTACTTTTATTTTTTTTCAGCCACATGATGTGACCCCTCATTGTTAATGAGGAGAGATTAACCTTTTGAAATGTGAGGATGAAATTACATTATTTTTCAGGACTAGAGCCACAAGCTAATATAATAATGTAGAGCCTAGGAAAGAGCTACAGAGACACCCAAATCTCAGATCTGAAATTTGTTCCTATAATGAGAAAAACAGAACACTTATTAAATGGTTATTTAAAGAGGCTCAGGATCACAATCCCAACCAATTCTGCTTTGGCTAGGAATAAAGAATAGTTAAGAGAGTAGGGATGCAGACCCAGACCTCCACCCACAGTTTCAGTGGGAGAAAAAAATCATCTTTCAGATGGGTTTTGCCATTGACTAATCCTGCAACAGCAAGAATTTTTATTAGCATTAAGAGGCCTAGGAACTAAAATGATCTCTTAAAATGCAGCCCCAACACTGTCTGGAACTGAATTTTGGGTGTGTAATATGCACTCACAACAGACTTTGGCTGCACTATGTTTTGAACACAGCTGCGAGCACTCATGTAGTTATTCCCTTAGAAACATCCATCTTGGTTATGGAAATATTAGGAAATATGTTTCTGGAAATCCCTAGAAAATAACTACTAGTCCTTATGAGAGATCACTCTCATCTGACCAGAAAAACTGTGGAATATAGGCACTATTATGTGGAAATTAGCAAAAAAGGGGTATGGAGGCAAAGAACTACCAGGATGTACCTACATACCTTTGTTATGCTGTATTACCATAAAATATAAACAAATGGGAGAAAATGCTCTCGTGACTCCAATTCAGAATTTGAGGGATTCCCAAGTTACAGCTCTGCCAGAGGTGAGAAGTCAAGGACACTGCCCTTCTCAATGCCAGCAACATTTCCAGACTACCTGACATATGCTTAGGTGCTTGTGTATCCACAGGGGAGGAGGAAAAGGGCATAATGCAATGGGCATTAAGTAGGTTCATCCAATTGTTGTGGTTTACCCCCAGCTGGCAACTAAGCACTACACAGCCCCTCAGCCACTGCCCACTACCAGTGGGGTGGGGGAGAGAGTAGGAAGACTCAGACTCATTGGTTGTGATAAAGACAGTTTCATGGGACAGAAAATGAAGAAAATAATAATCATAATATAAAATAATTTGAATATACAAATCAAGTGTTGCACAATGTGACAGCTCACCACCAACTGATACCAGTCAGTTTCTATGAGTGGTGGCCCCCAGCCAGCTCCCCACTCAGTTCATATACAGAGCATGATGCCATATGGTACGGGATATCCCTTGGGTCAATTGGGGTCAGCTGTCCAAGCTTTGTCCCCTCCCAGCTTATGCCTCTCCAGCCTTCTCACTGTCAGGGCACAAGAAGCTAAAAGTGCTGTAAATTGTTCAGCAACAATGGGAAACAGCAGTGTGTTTTCAATGTTACTGTCATACTAAATCCAAAACAGAGCGCTGTACCAGTTACTAGGAAGAAAATTATCTTTGTCCCAGCTGAAACCAGGACAGAGAATTCAGGAAATACTTACCTCCATTAATGTATCTCCCCTTGGTTCTACTGTCTTGCACATCACTTGGAATGTCATGTCAAATATTGCAATGCTAGAAAAAGAGGTTTTGCTGCTGTAGTTGACATAGTTTCAACAAAAGCTGAGGGCTGAAGTTTTCTGTCCACCAAAAATGTAGCCTGATGTCTTGTATATTTCAGAAACAAAGTACATACAGACCATTTCTAGTTGAAATCTAGTTGCTTCCATTCATAAGCTGATGATTTTGTTGGCAAGATTTAGATTATGCTTTTAATATTATCAATATTTGTTTCAGTTTCTCTCTTCCATTTCAGCCTGTCTGCTTCTTTCTTCCTTCCTTCTTTCTATTCTTTCTAATTCTTCTGCTCCCACTGCAGTAGTGCTCTGAAGGCTCCTGGCAGTCCTGTCCTGGAGGTCCATGTGTGCATGGGACTTTCATGTGACAGCTCGTTGGATCCTGATCCAGGGGTCTGAGCCCTGCTTGCTGGGGCTGCCAGAGGGGTCCTGGTGTGCCACTTGCACAGTGCTCAGCCACCTCCCTTCTGGCTGGCAAGAGGCTGCTTTGATGGCTCATCTGGGCACACCAGGAGCTCAGCTCGGCTCAGCTAGCGCTGACAAGGCAGGCACTTCTCCCATTAAATCTGACAGCCTGACAATACAGGTTTAACAGTAAGGAGGACAGTTTCCTCATCAATATTTGCTTGACTAGGCTCATGTCTTCTTCCTTTTCTCTTCCATTTCCACTTTCACTCTCCCATCTACTTGTGACATACTCCCATCCATTTTAATTTTCTCCAAAAACACTCCTGCAATTCTCTTCCCTAAAGTAACAGTAGCTAGGCACACAGAGTGGTTGAAGCCCTACGTGGTTACTGAGCTCCTGAGCCCTCACTAACACAGCTTTGTATGGGGTAAAATGAGACAGAAGGGAACACAATGGGTGTCCCTCTCTCACTGAGGAGAGAGGTCAAGGTGCTAGCCATGGCTAAGACACTTTCTACTGAGGAGCTCTTAAGGGAGATTAAAGATGAGGCTGTCCAGATGTGCTATCGTAGTGTGCCAGAGGAGGAAGGACACACCCTTGCTTAAGCTCCTCACAGGAGAGTGAGGGGATCTAAGGAAAGAAGGAAGGCATAAGGCACTGAGTGGCCCAAGCAAGGGAGGACAGATCTGACTCCCAGCTGAGTTACTACCTGGTGTGCAGCACTTGAGACATGAGGTTTGGCTGTCCCACACACCTACCCACATTTGCATTCTACCTCTTACTCATCTTAATTACTCTTATGTTTTGCTATAAGAGGGAGATGTGGACCTTAAAAGGCACACTGCTTTCAGAAAGCCATTACTGCAGCCTAACCTCTTCCTCTTCTCGAGATCAGACAAGCTGGATTTTCTCTGAAACCACTGACTTGCTAAAGTTTTTTTAAAAACTGAAACATACAAAAGAGCTCCATATTAATTCAATAGGAATTCAGTTTCTAAATGGTAACTGAACAGAACAGGATGACTGATTCAATTAAAGAACCCTGATGCCTATTGATCAAATTGATAACTGAGGTACTGCAGGGACTGCTTTTTGACCTATCCAGAGATGGGCAGGCACCTGGAGGCAAATGTCAAATTTTAATTTAGACCCCTTCATCGGACAAACCCCTCTTTTTTGTTGTTTTTGTCTCTCAAACACTGATATTTACTTATGATACCTACTTAGAGCTGTGCAGTACATAGTAAAAGTTGGTCTTATTGCATAAAAAGTTCACTTTTATCACTGGCCAAATGGCATGCTGTGTCCATTAAGGGGGAAAAGAGAAGCTGAACTGTTTAGAATAGCTCTCTTCCATCCTCCTTTGAGTTTCATTATCAATGACATTTTCTATTGCAGCAGACTTTTCCTTATGAGCTACCAGCACAGTTTGGCACAACCGCCACTATTTAAATCTCTCCTATACAAATACATTTTATCCATAATTTTTATCTTATGACTCAGGAAGACATAAAACTCAATTTACTCATTAACCTTAGCTTTCTGAAACTGCAATTACTGCCCTGTGCACAGTCAGTAATTGAGTTGAAAAGAGGTAGCATGCAAATGCTAGCTAGTGCTAGCTACTGCTAAATAGATAATCCAGCATGCTCACTAAAATTGCATGAGGCACATAGACAGCAGGTAGAAAAGCAGAGCATTAGAAAGGAAAATGCACGAAGTAGCATGTGAAGGGATTAAGAAGATGCAAAAGACCAGACTCATAGGAAACCACTCAGTGGGAATAAAAACAACATTATATTAGCTTAGGTTTACGATTACAGCTAATAGCATCCAGTTATTACTTTTGCATTGAAAAGCATTTTCTGGGTGGATCGTTTCATCACAGAATCAGATCTTTTCTCCCTGCCTTTTGTAATTCAAGATGCTGGCTAGCATTTTATATAGCCTAGTGTCTCCTGCCCCAGCTGTCACAAAAGAGATCAAGACATTGCAAGTAAGGACTGGCCTAACAGAATGAGATTCAACTTGAAGTGTGCTTGTCTTTCAACATTGTTACTTTCCATTTTTTTCCTCCCACTGAAGCATGAGTGTATCCAGGCTTGCACACAGCACTTTTCCATTTTTCAGCTTGATCTATGTGTAGATGGTCCTGGTCTCTTGCAGCTACATTTCATATCTCGCCATGACCTTTGCAGAATTATCTTACTGGTTGCCTGAGTGCATTTATCATGAAACTTCATATCCCTCTCACATTTCACATGTTTTATTTAGCTTCCTGGTTCCAGTCCTAATTTCTTAATTTCTTCCTTCACTGTTGGGCAATGCTTCAGTAAGTAAAAAATGCCACTTAAAAAGCTTGACTCACCATGATTCTGAACCCATACAAGGCATACCCTACATGAGTATTTTCATTCAGATCAGGACCATTCCCTCTTGCTGTACTTTGGTTCATGTCACAAAACTGTGCTGGAGAGCACAAAGAGGATATCTACTCAAGGAGTCTAAAGCAGAAGCTGTTCTTCAGGAGCACAGGTAACAAATTCCAACTGCTGTTGGCAACTGCTGCCCAAGGCCAGACTACAACAAGCCCCGAGCAATCCCTTCCCCAGCAAGGTCCAGCACCAACTCATTTCAGCAGAACTGCTCATTTTGGATCATATTACTTGCTAAGATTGACAGAGCATTCATAACATAAGCATACACAACTTTCTTCTGTTTTAATTTGGATCTACAGCTATGTATAGAAAACAGCAAGTTATTTTGCTAATCTTTTTGTTGTAAATGATGCCTCTTTAATCTGATGTCTATTACAGTAGTTTTCTGGCTCCCCTCTTTGGCTGAACTTGTCTCAGCCTGAGTGGCAACCTTTGTTTAGCTTGCTTAGCTGTAACAACTTTTTTTTTTTCCTAGTGATCTGACAGCTACTCCCATTCTATGTACATCTGCTTATTTTAATCACATGATGTAATAGTGTTTGTAGAGACAACGGTGGCAGCTGGTTATTCTACATAAAAATTTGCATTTTGGACTCACACATACAGCAGCCAGTGCAATTATATAGGAGTAACAGTAAGGCCTTCAAAGTGGGAATACTGGATGTGGTCTAGACAAGTACAGGCATGGGTTGATAAGAGGGGGCTTGGAATCACACTAAGGATGCAAATACTCATCAGTGGTAAATTAAAGATACTCACAACTTGGAGCCAGGCAAAACTAGTGTTAGGAGCAAAAGAGAGCAGAAAGCATTATCCAACACACGTAAAATGCACTGTATATTGTAAATGCAGATGAGATGCACTTGCAGACCAGTGAAAAAAAGCAAGGTCCATTGAAGCATCAGCAAACATGAAAATAGCCCCAGTTGGAATCCAGAGTGAGGAAGAAGTTGCCAACATCACATTCCTCTTGGCAAGGAAGAGGAGGAAACCCATCCATAAACACCCCACCCCACTCAGTGTGTCTGCATGTGCTTGTGTGCATTTCTCTGCAACAGTTTAAATTTATTATTTTCATACAGTGAGAAGTATTAATTTAGTTGGATAATAGGGACTGTGAAATTTATTAACTGGATAAAATCTTAGTAACCATTTATTGCATTTTATTTAAGTCTACTGAAATTTCAGTTACATGAACATTAAATTCTTGGCTTCTCAAATAAGGCATGTTCCCATTTTTGCTTTTAACAAGACTTTGAGGATAACAAACTGATTTCAATTAAGATGTGTTTTGTTGCCAGTTTAAGTAATCCTTGTCTGGATGCACAGAGTTCACGAAAACCTGCAGAAGGGAGTTATTTTTATATAGATTTGTACCCACCAGTGGACATTAAATGTAACCAAGCTTAAACTTTCAAATATGTCAATGTGGAGATTTTCAAAGCTTTTGAACTGCTTTTAGTCTACACATAAGGTGACAGAAATAGTGTAACTTGCCTGTGCTTTCTTTGGAGTGGTGACTATACATGTACAAAAACCAGCCATTTTTCTTCCCTCCCTCACACATTCCACTGAGGAGAATTGTCTAAGGGACAATGGAGTGACATTGAGTTGGGATAGTTGTTAAGATACTATAATCAAAGAATGTAAGTCATGTAGAAAAATAATATTGGGGATCTAAGAATATCTGTTATATCCAGCCATCATAGACTGATTAAATCAGCTTGATTTTATTTACCTGGATTTATACAAGACTTTCTACACATCTCTTGCTGAAGGCTCCTAGAGGTACTAAGATGCCATGGAACAAAAAGTCCTCTTCTGGATAAATTGCTGATTAAATGATAAGAAGGTATTGTGTAAACTGATGCTGAAACCACATATTTGAATGCAGTTCTGGCCCTCTTGAAAAGGGATGATAAAAGTTGTACAGAGGAGGGCTGTAAGGATGTTTAAAGGTATGAAACGCCTTCAATAACAGGAACAACTGAAGATAACAGGACTTGCCAAGACTGCAAAGGATATGACTGATGGAAACACTTAATAAAAGATCTTAAAATTATGGGAAGTTATTTTACCACAGAAATGGTAGAAAGGAAACAATTGTTCAACTGTTTCTTCCTGTAAGAGAATGCTGGGGGATGAAACAAATTAGCAGATGATAAAATTAAAAAAGCTCTTTTTTCCCATAGTCTATTTTTATGATGTAGCACTTAGCACCACAGTAAATTGAAGCTATCAATAATCCACACGGGTCTTAAAAAATGCAAGCAATTGGACCAATTCTTGATGAAAAAAAATCCATTTTGCTATTATGATTCATCAGCTCAGGGACAGCAGTTTACCATCAAGACTTCCTGCCCAGCAGGGGAAAAACTTTATTTTCTGTAAATCCTTGTCTATTTTAGGATTGCAGTGGGGAAAAAGCCTATTTTATGTTTATCTGTAACAGAGGGGATTAAGTTAATGAGGCTTGACCAGCCCCTTCCATTTCTCTGTACTTAAAAATCAAAACTGCACTGGAGCAAAAAAAAGCAATGCCTTTATCCAGAGGTCATCTCTGGCTGCAAATGCATGTTCTGGCCTCCTCTTCCTTCCAGTGGTTGATGGAGCTCTTTGGATTTTGTCGTTCCCCCCTGACATGCCACTAACACCCCATTAGGGGCAGCTGCAGTATCCTGCAAGAAGGACTACAGTCAGAAGCCCGGAGCATAAAGTAATTCTATAATTTGGCAGTTAACACATTTTGGCTTCCTTCCCTCTACTGCCTTCCACTACTGCCTTCCCTCTTTCCAGGCAAGCCTGGACAATTCCATAATTTAGCCTGTGTTTACATGGCTACTGTGAATCTGCATCACTATCCCTGAGGAAAAAAAAACTGACCTTTTTCTTCAGTGCTGGGCAGCTTTTAGGGACCCAAACTCTTATGCCAGCTAGGGAAGGTGTCTGTGGGATTGTGTGTACTAACACACTGAGATACAAATGGTAGATTTTATAATCCTTAAATACAACATAAGGCACCTTTAGAGAACATGATAAGGAACTCTGGGTTAGAAGAAAGTGTAACAACTTTAATGGAAACAAGCATCTTAATTCCCTCATCACAACTAAAATCATAGCCAATACCAACTAAAATCATAGCCAATACCAACCAGGATTCCTCTTTTCTAAGAGCCAACATCATATTCAATAAAGGAAATAAAAATTAAAACTTTTAACTAAAGTAAAACTAAATATTTCAGAACTATTTGTTAGGATGTACAGGAAGCTGGATTCTTTTGCAAGGGCTAGCACATGGCCAGACTGACATAAAATTTAGTTTTAAAAATATTGACCCTGTAATCCTCTGTGACACAACATCCTTGAGGAACAATTAATTGAAGCAGAACTCCATAGTACGTAGCATTAAAATAAAAAGCATACCTTTACATTTTTAAGGAAAACACCCTTGACAAGAGACAGTTTACCTATATTTTGGCCAGAGTTGGAAGGAAAAATAGTTTCACTCCAGGCCATCTAATCAAGTACAGAAAACAGATTCCACAAGAAATTCTAAGAATAAAAAATATTGTTATGAGTCCTGAGCAAAAACAAGGTAATAAATCACACTGAGGGTGGTGTTTCTGGTTTTCTGTTTTTTTTACATTTGATTCATTTATTAGGAAATTAAGAAGGCCTATCTGGATACTTACTGATTTTTGAGTAAGTCACTGAAGGGGATCATCAAGTACAACTAAACAGATGGTCATACAGTTAGCTAACTGGAAGTTAGCTACAAATAGCTTTTCTGTCAGAAACGATACTTAAGAAAACACAGTTTTGCATACAGAATATAAAGTGTCTTTCTAATACTTCCGTACTTCCTTCCTTGTACCAAAACAACACACTCGTGCATTTCTTTGGCTATATTTTCAGTGCTAAGCACCGCTTTATGTTGCTGCTTTGGAAAAGGCAGGAGTTTTGGCAGAAGAGGCGTTTGTTCAGGAGGAAGCGGTGAGAAGGAGCTGCTCATCCCACAGGGCAGGGAACAGACTCCTCCACTGACAGAGCTTCACTGACCCCTAATGGACAATCCCCAACAGTGCCTGGCCTGGCAGGAATTTCCAGCCATGCCAGAACACCTCACATTGATCAGCACTCCTCCTTTCAGCCTAATACGAACTCTGAAAAACCTCAGCTTTTCACTATTTAGTGTCAACTTCTTTATAACACCTTCCTATCTGACCGTCTGAAGTGTGCTAAGAAGCCAGAAGGAAGAGGAAGGTGAACAGTGTTTAATGCAGCCATTCTGACACCTAGCTAGGACAGAGCAAATTCAAATTCAATTTAACAGCAAATTCAATTTCAAATTGCTTTAAAAACTAAAGCAAACATGTTTTACATCTTTCAACAAGAAATAAAAAGCATTAAGGACTAACATCTCTAACTGACCCATTTAAACTACTTTAAAAGGAAGATGTGCCATCAGCACAATCAAGAATCTGTATGGTTGTAATTTGAAAGGCACAGTCCAAGTATTTGTGCCTTTTCTCCCCAAGGAGTGACTATAGCTGCCATCAGGAGAGCACTGAGACGTTTCCATTACAGGAAAAAGACTCTGCTTCAGCAAAACTGCTTCCATTTCCACTGAGTGAAAAACTGCCAGCACCAGAAGGGAGAATGAATCCATGCTGGTTGGTGCAGTTTCTTTTTGTCTTTCACAGACTGCAGAGATGAACTCATGGGAATGAACTCCCAATACAGAAAAGTGACCAAACTGGAAATAGGCTGCATTTCCCATTCCCTGTCTAGAAAAGGGTTTTGTTCACATTCTTTTTTCACTAGTTTGGTTGCTCTGTTGTCCTTTTGCTATGCACCTTACTTTTCTTCCAGAAATGTACCTGCTATAAATCTTCCAAACTATAGAGATTTTGATGTGCAGAAGTAATGGCATGGAACAAAAAGAATCCCAGAGCCAATGCCCACACTGACAGCCAGCAGAACAGCCCCTTTAGACAAATAGCACTAGTTTGCAAGAAAACTGCTGGCTTCCAAGGCTAACAGGATGAACTAAAGATCCTTGCATAAGTCAAAAACCCACCAAATTTCAAAACCTGCTTAAATCTAGCACTTGAAGTAATGATCATTTTATGGTACCACTTTCAGAAACAAGAATGATAAAAGGCAAACCAACTCAGGCAAACACTTTGCTGCTAGAAATTCCTGCCCCTTCAGTGTGGTTACATAACAGATTAAATTAAATTACATTAATCTCTGGTTAACAGAGCCACTTGGGAGACAGTCTTGAAGGGTAAAGAAGTCCAAGAAAGCTGGACATGCTTTCAGAAGGAAATCTTAAAGTTGCAGTAGCAAGCCATCCCCTTATGCTGAAAGATGAGCTGGCAGGGAAGAAGACCGGTCTGGCTGATCAGAGCTTTGGCTGAAACTCAGGAAAAAAAAAGTTTGTGACCTTTGGAAGAATGGGCAGGCAACTAAGGAGGATTACATAGATGTGTTGAGGTTATATAGAGAGAAAATTAGAAGCAACAGGGCCCAGCTAGAACTGAATCTGGCTATTGCCATAGAAGACAATTAAAAATGTTTCCCTAAATACATCAGCAACAAAAGGAGGGCTAAGGAGAATTACCACCCTTTATAAGATGCAGGGATAAACATAGTGACAAAGGATGAGGAAAAGGCTGAGGGACTTAATGCCCTCTTTGCCTCAGTGTTGAATAGTAAAGCCAGTTGTTCTTCAGATATCCAGCCCCCCAAGCTGGAAGACAGGGATGGGGAGCAGAATGAAGCCCCCACAATCCAAAGGGAAATAGTCAGTGACCTGCTACACCAGTTAAGACACACACAAGTCTACAGGACTGGATAGGATCCAAGGGTCCTAAGGCAACTGCTGTTTGTGTTCAATGGGCCACATTCTGTCATTTTGAATCCTGTGTTCAGTTTCACAACAAAGCAGACATTCAGGTGCCGGAGTGTCCAGGAAAGGGCAGTGTAGCTGGGGGAGGGTCTGGAGCACAAGGCTAATGGGCTGAGGGACCAGCTCTTAAGCATGTTCTTTAGCCTGAAGAAAAGCAGCCTCAGAGGGGATGTTATTGCTCTCTAAAATTACCTGAAAGGAGGTGATAGCCATGTGGGGTCAGTCACTTCTCTGAAGTAACAAGTGACAGAAAAGGAGGAAATGTCCTAAAGTTGTGCTGAGGAGGTTTAATTTGGGTATTTTAAATTCCAGTCCTTTTTTTCCCCACATTCTTCTCATCTTTCTTTAACAGAAGCACCAAATCTTGACATTAGTTGTGTATCTCTGCTCTGAAGAAGCAGAGAAATCTACTGAAAGGTAGATTTGACTGTCACTATTTCTCTAGCACACACAGGACAACAGTGCATACTTCAAGATGTCCTGGTAAGCCTGTGGTTTCAGTTTTTTCTGTGTTGTGACTATTAGACATGAGACAGATTTCCGGTGTTCCTGTTTTCTGTTCACTTGGGAAGAAATTATCTGTTAACTCAACCCACTGGCTGAATGTCCATTACAGTCAGGTTAAAAAGTTGAGGGACACAATCAAATATTGTTCGAGTCTCCCAACAGATATGAATTTTAGTTTTGGTAAAAGACACAGTGCTAACTGGACATAATACAGTATCAGAAATTTACTGTATTAAATCCTCACCACATGGAAATCAGTGGCAAACCACCCTTCAATGACCACAATCTATCTAATAATTTCAGTATTTCAGTATTTCTCTGATTCAAGAAAGTCAAGAACCCCCCACTATCTCAGAGCAGCTGACACTCCTTTGATTTATGCTTGCCATGCTTGCACATTTATTTTGACCATCATGAAGAACCTACCAGGGAATAAAGGACCTCACAGCACCTGATGAGTTTAGTGTAAAAAGCTTTTTGGGCTCAGTGTTAGAAGGAAACAATCCCCACACACTCCCTGAAGAGTGGGAATGGCCTCCCTCTAACCAGGGCTTCTAAAGAACAGTGATGTGCAAACACAGTTGTGTCACTGCTCATCTTCCCCTTTTCTTTCCATCCTGTGATCCTTGATGGTTGTGCAGACCATTCAAATAGTCCATCATTAGATGCTAACATAGGTTGGGCTGACTGCTGAACTTCCGTATGAGACAAGGAAGCAGCATGAATAACCTTTTTTCCTTCCTCCCCTCTTCCCATATCCCACCACTAATGCCTGCTGGGTGGAGCAAGGGCACAAATAAATTGGTTTTGATTAATATAAAAGCTGTAGAGATAAAATCAGGAGACAAAACCCTCTTCATAGTATAATGGATGGAAAGCAAACAGGTTTCCTGAAAATTTTATGATTTCCAATGAATTATAAAACACATTCAAGCACTCAAATAAATGTCCTCTTAAATGCAATAGTTTTTAATTTTTGGTACAAGAGACTGAGATCCCAATCTGCCTATATACAAACAGCACAGAATTACAAAAAGAAAGTTTATCTAAGTCAAATTTCTTAATTTTTATTAAATTCAAAAGCTGCAGAAAAAAATCACAAGTTTCTAAAGTACAAATAAAAACAAATCAGCTAAAATAAAATGGTTGTCAAGTTAAAATCCACTTCCCATAATTTTCCCTTCCTTGCTATTGCCCACAGTATCATCTGAACTCCTAGAAGTGCTTTAGAAATTCATTTTATCTTTCCAATAGGATTGTAAACTTTAAGTTTACTATTTAAAAAAATGAACTGTTTAGGCACAAGGTGGCAGAAGACATAAGCACAAATATCAACCACGCTTTCCTTAATTTTTCAGTAGAAATCCAGGTGTGCTACAGGCCTGCATGGCATTGAATTCAGAATGTCAGAGCTTATTCAGTGAATTAAGGGTTTTTTTTGTGTGTATATGTGTGTGTGTTAACAGTTGGTTGTGTCTTTTTTTCTCCCATAAAACAGAGAGAATCTGTTTAAGTCAGTGGTATACTTTAGTGTTCAGTGCCAGTTCTGGCTAGAAGAGTGGCAAAGGTGACAAAATGGGTTCCAGCACCAGAGAATGCGAAGTAGAGAAGCTGTAGTGTGAAAAAGACTGGTTCATACTTGTGTTGTCAGTGTAACTAATAGTCTGGCGACCACCTGCTAAGAGAGCATGACAAGCAGTCACATGCTATTTGAAGATATCAGCTGGGCCAGGTCATCAGCTACTCTCCCAACTGTGCAGTGACCCAGGTGAACAACTAATGTCTGCTGCTCTTCCAACTACACCTAAAGGAACTGTCAAACAGAAAATTAAATCATAACACAATTAACACAAGTGTTGTTCCATATTCCAGATTCTACCTTTTACCCATCACTTGATACTTGCCATTCTAATAACAGGTGCAGTTCCACTGTCATTCATAAATACAAAATTTTATTTGCACTTCATTAGTTTAGAAAGACCACAATGTTTTTCAATACCACAACATTCAGGACACACCAAGTTATTCAAATATGTATCTACTGATTTACCACAGCTAAACTAAACAGTGCATTTAATAAAAGATATACCAAAG